>NC_081555.1:117474913-117732758 GCF_963082655.1 Stomoxys calcitrans
TAATTCGGATCGTCGTAAAATTCTAAGACGATTTAACGATGTCCGTGTGTCTGTACGTCCGTCTGTTGTAATCACTCTAGAGCCTTCAAAAATTGAGATATTGAGCTGAAATTTGGCACAGCCACGTCTTTTTGATGCATGCTGGTTAAGTTCTTGAACGGGCCAAATCGGACCATATTTGGATATAGCTACTATATAGACCGATTTTCCGATAAAGGTTCTAATGCCCATAAAAACTTTATTTTTCATCCGATTTTGTTGAAATTTGAAACAGTGAGTAGTTTAAGGCTTCCCCATATCTGACGTAAATATGGTTCAGATCGGACTATATTTAGATATAGCTGCCATATGGAGGGATCTCCCGATAAAGGGTCTGAAGTTCATAAAAGCTTTATTTATTAACCGATTTCGCTGAAATTTGCAACAGTGGGTTATTTTAAGCCTCCCAAAATCTGACCTAAATATGGATTAGATCGGTCCATATTTAGATATAGCTGCCATATAGACCGATCACCCGATAAAGGGTCTGAAGTTCATAAAAGCTTTATTTATTAACCGATTTCGCTGAAATTTGCAACAGTGGGTTATTTTAAGCCTCCCAAAATCTGACCTAAATATGGATTAGATCGGTCCATATTTAGATATAGCTGCCATATAGACCGATCTCCCGAAAGAGGGTCTGAAGCCCATAAAAGCTTTATTTTTTATCCGATATCGCTGAAATTTGCAACAGTGGGTTATTTTAAGCCTTCCGACATCTGAATTTAATATGGTTCACATCGGACTTTATTTAGATATAGCTGCTATATAGGCCGATCTCCCGATGAAGGGTCTGAAGGTCATAAAAGCTTTATTTTTTATCCGATTTCAGTGAAATTGGAATAGTGCGCAGTTTTAAGCCTCCCAATATCCGATCAAAATGTGCTACAGATTGGACTACAGGGTGGCTGATGAAAGCCGCTACCAAAAAAAAATGTAATAACTTTTTTTCTATTTAATAATAATAATTTAATAATTAATTTAATTAATTAATTAATTAATTTAATTAATAATAATTTAATAATTAATTTAATAATTTAATTTAACATGAATAAAAGAAAAATGTATTCCATACACCGAAAAAAAAATGTAGCAATATTCATCATTGTAGCAATATTCATCAGCCACCCTGTATATTTAGATATAGCTGTCATATAGACCGATCTGCCGATAAAGGGTCTGAAGCCCATAAAAGCTTTATTTTTTAACCGATTTCGTTAAAATTTGAAACAGTGTGTTATTTTAAGCCTTCCGACATCTCACGTAAATATGGTTCAGATCGGACTATATTTAGACATAGCTGCCATATAGACCGTTCTCCCGATAGAGGGTTTAGCTTTATATATTACCCGAATTCTTCGAAATTTGAAACAGTGGGTAGGTTAAGACTTCCCAACATCCGATCTAAATATGGTTCTGTTCGAACTTTATTTAGATATAGCTGCCATATAAACTGATCTGCCGACTGAAGCCCATAAAACCCTTATTCATTACCCGATTTCGTGAGTTTTGTGAGCTTCACGATATCCGACCTTAATATGGTTCAAATCGGTTTATAAATGGATATATCTGCCAATTATAAAACCAATATTTTTTCTACAAAATTGAATAGTTACATATATATATTAGACCACTCAATGTCCATGGCGAATTTGGGTGCATATGTTATGCCATTTTCACCGGATTGTGACGCAAGGGGATTTACATATATACCTTAGGTGGTTAATGCCTTTTTACTTGTTTTGTTAAACATATTTTATCTGATAATGACATTTCATATATTATTTTCTTTTTGTTTGTAGGTTAGTTCTGCAATTTGAAGATATTTAAAAAGAGGTAAGAACTTACGATAAATAGCTATGATAAGAACTTGTGGAAGCGATTCAAAATCTCAGATTTAACTGTTTAAAAGAATACCAGTGGACATTGTTTTGACAACGCTAATGCAAAAACACACGATGTATTTTTGAAAGGCAATTACTACTCTCTGTAATAGTTGTTGCAGTTAAAGATTTCGATGCAATACATTTTCTTGAAAAAAAAAAACCCTAATTACTATTACCTTACGTTTTTGCAGTAGCACTTGGCGGTTAGCTGGCATTGCCATAACAAATCAAGCATTGTGCAAAAAAAATAATTGTATTTCCATTTACCATTTTGGTTTGAGTGTACAGAAAAGGTGAAGTTGCTTTATCTAGCATATACAAAGGTTAAATTCAACTTTGAGGAATGTCAGCAATGCGTCATAAGGTCTTCAAAGTCTATGGATTGCCCAAAAAGTAATTGCGGATTTTTTAAAAGAAAGTAAATGCATTTTTAATAAAACTTAGAATGAACTTTAATCTAATATACTTTTTTTACACTTTTTTCTAAAGCAAGCTAAAAGTTACAGCTGATAACTGACAGAAGAAAGAATGCAATTACAGAGTCACAAGCTGTGAAAAAATTTGTTAACGCCGACTATATGAAAAATCCGCAATTACTTTTTGGGCAACCCAATACATGGTCTCGACATTCTGAGTCTATCTAGCTTTGTCCGTCCGTCTGTCGAAATCACTATAGCCCTCGAACGAATAAAAATATCCTCTTGATTTTGCTCAGATACTTTACGGGTATTGTAAATGAGCTATATCGGTTCAGATGTAGATATAACTCCCATACAAACCGAATTCCTGATTTGATTTCTTGAAATACGTTTTTTATTTTTATTAATAATTATTTTTAGTAACAGAAGCATAATATTTTTGGTAGAAAATATGAATATTGCTTCAATCGATTCGGCTATATTTAGTACCTATATATATAGATTCACTGGACTATTCGTACAGCTCGTTTTGTACTATTATATTTAAATACAAACATTTGTTATACCAAATACGCTATATGACCAGCTTTATTGTCGATACTCAAGTACGCTCTCTAAATACCCTCTTCATAATTTTATTCTGTGCAAAAATTATTTGCCTTTGTTAAAATGTGTTAACAATCATGTGCAGATGGCATCGCAGCTCATTGTTATTGTGTTTTTTTCTTCTTTGTCAAAGCATAGTGGCAAATTCACACTGCATAAGAAATTGTTTTCGTAGAAAAATGCTGGCAATGTAAGACAGTGGCTGAGAAAAGAAAATCCCAAAAAATGTATATGGAAATAATTTCAATTTCAATGTCCATAATTTTTTAAGCATTTTGTTTGTTTGGTTTAAAATGCTCCTCTTTTGTGGATTAGTTTACACATTCTCTGATCACCTAATTTCCTTTATGAGTAAATTTTTTCCATGCCAACCACAGTGTAATTTTTCCTCATTAACGCATAGTGTTTGTGACACATGCTCGTTTTCTTTTATTCTCTGACATCAGTTCCTATAAGAAAAGGCACTCTTTGGAATATACCCAAATATCCTTTGACTATGACCAAACTATGCTCTAGGGTTAATTTAAGTCCCACCATAGCTTATAATGAAGTTATTTCCATCCATCCATCCTTTCATTCATTCGAGTTACTTAAAAGGACTTTCTCAACAACAAGAGCCTGCAATATACAGATATTGGCCATAATAACGCAATATCGATAAGTATATTGGGGTGGTTAGAAAAAAAATATTCAAATTCATTTGTAGTTCGATGTTCTTTAAATAATTCAAAATAGTGGACCTAAACTTGGCCAGTATTGTCAGCGAAAGCATATTTTTAGATACGACTTGAAGAGAGTGTTTACATCTCCATATATTTTCAATTCCCTCCACCATAGTATGCGGTTACGTTCATATATTGTTTGATATTTTTTCCTTTTCTTAAACAATTAAATTTAACTATTTCCGAACTAATACTTTTTAATAATGTAATTCGCTGAAGATATAATGTGGTCTATCTAAGGCCATATTTAGTTATAGTTCCCATATAAGCCAAGCTACCAATTTAATAATAGTTCAAAGGAAACCGATCTAATTTGATTGAACTTCTTAGAAAACAGTTTTTATCCAAATCGAATAAAACTTTGCAAATTGAACAACGTTCTGTTCAAATGAACAGAAGTCATCCAAATCGCCAAACGTGATTTATTTAACCTAACCTATCTTTAACGCTATACAAAAGTATTGTATATTGATAACTATCTACCCCAATATCGACACCCAACGAAATTTGCTATTCAAAATAGCAAAAATGTTTACTAAAGCAGACATTACTGCTGTTTCAGCAAACATTTCTGACTGCTATTGCAACTAACAAAATTTGCTGTTTTAAATACAAAAGTAAAAAGACATTTAGGTCGGCCGGGCCGAACTTTGGATACCCACCATCTCGGGTATATATGTAAACCCCCTTTCGTCAGAATTCGTGATAATTAGATAACTTTCAAATTTCAACAAAATCGAGTTATAAATGAAGATTTTATGAGCTTCAGACCCTTAATCGGCACATCGGTCTATATGACAGCTATATCTAAATACAGTTCGATCTCTACCATATATGGGTCGGATGGCGGGTGGCCTAAAACTACTCCCTGTTTAAAATTTCAATGAAATCGGGTAATAAATAGAGTTTTTATGGGCTTCAGACCCTTTATCGGCAGATCGGTCTATGTAGCAGCTATATCTAAATATAGTCCGATCTGAACCATATTTGGGTCTTATGTTAGGAGGCGTACAACTACTCAATGTTTCAAATTTTAGCGAAATCGGTAAAAAAAAAGTTTTTATGGGCTTTAGGCCCTTTGTCTGGAGATCGGTCTATATGGCAGCTATAACAAAATTTAGTCCGAAGTGATCCATATTTAGGTGAGATGTCAGGAGGCTTAAAATATCCCTATATTTAAAATTTTTGTGAAATCGATGTTTTGCAAACGGAATGACTTAATGAGTATACCCCCTATCCTACGGTGGTGGGTATAAAAATCTGCTAAACTATTGATATTACAGAACTGACAAAATATTTGTTCCTTGCTTTCTATCCACTGCTGTTGGATGTTGTTGTTTGTTATTCGAAAACCCTTTCGTCATTCCGTTTGTAACACCTCGAAATATGCGTCTAAGACCCCATTAGGTAAATATATTCTAGATTGTCATGACATTTTAAGTTAGATCGACTGCCCGTCTGTCGAAAGCAAGCACAATTGGGCCAAATCGGTCCCTGTTTTGATATAGCTGCCATATAAACCGATCTTGGGTCTTGACTTCTTGAGCTTCTAAAGGGAGCAATTCTTATCCGATTTGCCTGAAATTTTGCACATGTCGTTTTGGTATGACTTCCAACAACTGTTTCTAGTATGGTCTAAATCGGGTGATAACCTGATAAAGCTGCCATGTAAACCGATCTTGGGTCTTGAGCTTCTAGAGCTTCTGGAGCGCGCAACTCTTATCCGATTTAGTTGAAATTTTGCATGGAGTGTTTTATTTTGACTTCTAACTACTGTGCAAGTATGGTGTAAATCAGTCCATATCCTGATATAGCCGCCATATAAATCGATCCATCTTATCCTAAATGGTTGAAATTTTGCACATGCCGTCTTGGTATGCATCTAAGGCTTTGGGCTCTAACGGAATCTCTACACTGATGCTGAAGAATCTGGATCTACCTGGAGTCGAGTACCTTACAACTGGCTTCAACCTTTCTTTGAACAATCGCTGCTAAATCCTAAGGAGGACTACCACCTGAGCCTCGTTGGAGAATTTCCATTCACCGCGCATTAACATGGATTTGGAAGACAGCACAACACAAAAGCATCTTTGCATGCTTCAATCAGCCCAGGCCATGTGTTGGGCCTGTCTTCGAAACCTGGAGAGAACTCAAGAAAATTTTTTAGCGGTGGTTATCCTCTCCTAATACTGGCAACATTTGTGAGAAACTATACCATTTGAAAAAATGGTATGGCAGTCATGTAAAAACTTCCCTACAAATACAAAGCCGACCGCAGTTCAGAGTTGGCTTTAAAAGAAGGCCCCTTATCATTAAGCTTAAACTTGAGTCCGACAGCACTCATTGCTATGTGAGAAGTTTTCCCCTATTCCCCTAATGGAATTTTCATGGAAAAATTTGCATTGCAAACCAGAGTAGATCTGGCTCAATTACGAGCCGGCAGATGCAGCCGCCCCAGGTCCTACTGAGTAAGGATTGATGCCAACATGCAGGAGGTGTGTCCCGATTGAGACCTGGGACCACACGACACCTGTTTAAAAGCCCGGCTAGACCCACACAGATCAACATCCCTCTGGACACACCCACCTTAGTCGCAGAATATCTGGATCTGGATATTCAACAGAACACCGTATTTAACAGAACACCGTTGCGCAGAGGTTAGCATGTCCGCCTATGACGCTGAACGCCTGGGTTCGAACCCTGGCGAGACCATCAGAAAAAATCCCTCTAGACACACCCACCTTAGTCGCAGAATATCCGGATCTGGATATTCAACAGAACAAAACAACACCGTAGCGCAGAGGTTAGCATGTCCTCCTATGACGCTGAACGCCTGGGTTCGAATCCTGGCGAGACCATCAGAAGAAATTTTCAGCGGTGGCTTGCTTTCCCCTCCTAATGCTGGCAACATTTGTGAGGTACTATGCCATGTAAAACTTCTCTCCAAAGAGGTGTCGCACTGCGTCACGCCGTTCAGATTCGGCTATAAAAAGGAGGTCCCTTATCATTGAGCTTAAACTTGAATTGGACTGCACTCATTGATAGGTGAGAAGTTTGCCCCTTAGTTTCTAGTGGAATGTTCATGGGCAAAATTTGCAATTTGGATATTCAACAGAACCAAGCAGACGCAACCTAGAACATAAGACACTGCTACAACAACAGCAACCAACATATGCCTCAAGGTTTTCGAAATTTTTTAGCTGTAATTTACATTCCACCCTAATATGTATAGCCAAAAACTGTTTCGGTCCTTGTTCGAACATAAGTATAAGTTTGAAAACGCTCCGGCCATCAACAAGAATGACCACAGTAATAAAGATAAAATACAAACAGAGTCTATTGAGAGGCTATTATTGTTGGGTCAGGCAAGTGGAATGAAGAAAAAAAAACCACATCGTCAATGTCTGATGTGGTGGTTTGTAACGAAGATGCTGCCATTCATTGCGAAATAACCGACCAACAACTGGCTATGGGACTCTACTCATTGAATAGGGATGTTAAAGGATATGCCATAGACGTTCCTTACATTTCTGTCATTGCTTGTCCGTGAAAGCAAAATTGGAATGTTTTTTTTTTTGTTCTCTGTTTTATGTATTTTTGTGTGTTCATCAACAGTCAAAAACAATAAAAATGCCAAAATAAAAAAAAAACAGAAAAAAGCAAAAATTTCCCATGAAGCACTACAATTGAAGTGAAAGGAACAGCACCCGCACTTTCTAAAGGATATCCAAGAAAAGGAAGGACAGACCATCAATGAAACACACTTGATGCATTGTTTTGTATATGTTGAATTGTGAACAGGGAGGGGAGGAGCAGTACTGGGCCACTGTTTTAGATAATATCGTAAAAGTCAATCAGAGAGTGTCCCATGATTGGACGTATTTATTATTTAATGGGTGGGTTGAGAGTTATGGCGAAAAATCTTCATAATACGGCAATGTAGTAAATTTCAGTGTTTCCCTTTTCTCTCTTTCCTATTTTATATGGCTAAGCGAATGAAATGGGTTTAATGATTACCAATAATGTGGACTTTTATTTGTCGTAGCCGTGTTTATATCAAGGCTTAGAGCTACTATCAGCATAACCGTAAATTAAGCCTTTACTGCACATCATCATTCAATGACCGTGTGCTAGTTGACGAAGCAAGTCGTTAGCATATAACGAAAAAAGAAGTGGACCTATAATCGAGCCTTGGGGAACCCCATTAGGTACGAACAAGGGGTTAGATAATATAAACCTCCAGATGAACCTCCACCGGAGCGGGACTGCTATACACGCTCTGATGGAGAAAATCAGCAAGGGCAAGATTCATATTGCCTTAATTCAGGAGCCATGGGCGACCCGGAACAAAGTTTCCGGAACTGAAACCATATCAATTACCAATTATTCTATGCTAGTATGCTGGTACTCGGTCGAGGACCTGCGTTATTTGTCATAAAAATTTGAATTATATATTTTCCCCAGACTTGTCAACGTCGGATGCAACAGTGGTGAGACCGGGGGACGGTGGAGCATACCTGGCATCACTTTATCTGCCTTTCGACTCTCCGACACCGCCACCCACGTCGGAGCTGCAACGGCTGGTGAGGAAAGCAAAACAGACAGGAAACGAGGTACTAATAGGGTGCGATGCGAACTCTCACCACATTTCGTGGGGTAGTACCAATACTAATAAGCGGGACCAAGCCCTGGCAGAGTTCTAGAATACTAACGACCTAATAACACTTAATATTGGTAACACCGCTACCTTTGTCAATAGGATTGAGGAGGAGGTATTAGATGTGACGATATGTTCAGAAAATCTGATCGATGAGGTTCAGAATTGGAGGGTCTCCAAGGAACACTCTTTCTCTGACCATCGCTACATTAGGTTTAGAATAGCACGGCCAGCGCCGAATCCGATAAGCTTCCGGAATAAGTTGAAAACCAATTTGACAAAATTCGGAAGACTACTCAGACCAACCATAGAAGACATTGACGAAAATGTCAACAGGATTACGACTGCACTGGTGGGGTCCTTCGAAGACATTTGTCCTCTTCGGGAACGGAAATCAGCCCAAGAAAAACCTTGGATGACCGGGGAGATTCGCAATATTGGGAAACAGGTCCGCAGACATTTTAACAGAGCACATCGCAAAAAAACCGGAAGTTTATTGGGATGTATATTACTCACGGCTCAAGGAATACAATAAGAATACCAGAGCGGCAAAACGTAACTCCTGGAAACTTTTCTGCAAACAGGTCGATAGCGTTAATGAAGCCGCCAAGATAAAAAAGTTTCTCTCAAAAAAACATGTCCAAACTGAAACATTAGTAGACGACATGGGAGTGAGATCAGAGACAACGGAGAACATGTTGAGGCTTTTGATAAAAACCCATTTTCCACAGGATACGAAGGGATTCACGGAGACACCGGAGTCTTGGAATAATGACGTTGATTGAAGGTTTATAATAACGGTATTTATGGTGAAGGAATCCTTGAGGAGCTTCAAACCATTTAAGTCACCCGGACCTGATGGAATATTTCCGGCGTTACTACAGAAAGAGGCAGACTATCTGGCGCCTCGTCTGGCCAAAATTTTCACAGCGTGCATAGGACTTTCATATACTCCGAAAGCCTGGCAGGAGGCAAGGGTGGTGTTTATACCCAAGCCCGACAAGGCAAGTTATGCGACACCAAAGGCCTACAGACCCATAAGCCTTACATCCTTTCTACTCAAAACCATGGAACGTATTCTGGACACCATGATAAAGAGTAGGACATCCAGCGAACTCCTCAAACAGCATGCCTATGTCAAGGGTAGGTCGGTAGAAGCTGCCCTTCAAGAGGTTGTGCATAAAATAGAAGAATCCTTCGAGCCAAAACGTACACCCTGGCGGTATGCATTGACATCGAGGGGGCTTTTAACAATGTGCGGACCGACACACTGATCCAATCCTTAGACCAATACCGGGTGGACCCGGTCCTTAGAGACTGGATAAACCATATGCAAAGGAACAGGTGGATAAATTGTGTGTCGCATGGCATAAATATAAGGGAGAAAGTGGCACAGGGCACGCCACAGGAGGGGATTTTATGGCCACTCCTATGGGTGACCACCATAAATGACCTATTACGGATGCTGACTGAGGAGGGATCTGAACCCGTCTGCTACGCAGACGATGTAATAATACTTCTAAGAGGTAAGGATCTGAACGAGCTATGCAGAAGGGCCGAAAGGGTCTTCCATATGGCATATGACTGGGCTAGACCCAGAGGTCTCAATGTTAACCTAGAGAAGAATGAAATATGCCTGTTCACGAGGAAGACAAAGGTGGGCCAATTTAACGCCCCACGTTTCCTCAATAGAATAATTTCGATATATGACAAGGTCAAACACTTGGGAGTGATCTTGGACAGGAAACTGAATTGGAAGTGTCACATTCAGGAGCGTACCGAGAAGGCTCACAGATGTTGGGCACTAGTGCCGGGGGGACAGACCAAAACATGCTAAATGGATATATAGACCAATCACGGCAATATAGAGCCATGTTCTTGGGGAACGGCCCCTCTCCAAAATACCTCCCTAATTTATAAAAGATATTTGGGTGGATATTTTTTGATTTTCGGGAAATTTATATTAATTTTCAGGACAAAGACCTTGGGGTCCACCCCACCTTCAAACACAACTTATTTACCGATCATGCCATATTGGGGCTCATACGAAATGTTTCTGAAAGTTGAGCACGAATCTTATATTTACTTTGATGGCCAAGTGACCACCCCCGAAATACTCCCTAAACCCGAAATATTTACCAATTCAGTAATATGGGGCTCAAAAGAAAGGCTTTTGGGAATAGAGTAAAAATTTGCCCAGAACCGAGCAGGGTCAAACTTTTCATACATCAACGAGTGCTTTTCGATTCAAGTTGAGTTTATCAACGATAAGGGACCATTTTATAGCCGAGTCCGTACGATGTGCCGCAGTGCGACACCTCTTTGGGGAGAATTTTTTATATGACCATGCATGGTATGGTACCTCGCCAGCGTTAAGGGGGGATAACCCCCGCTATAAATTTTGTCCGAAGTTCCGCCAGGATTTGAACCCAGGCGTTCGGCGTCATGGTCGGTCATAGACTACAGTAGCACGATATTCACATTCAGGGCGAAGTGTCCCCACCCTAAATAGATATTAGAGAGTTAAAGAAGGCTCAGCGGAGCGGGCCCGGTTCGGCTAGTAAAATATAAGTTAGAACAACTAAATACAAGCTTTGTCTACTAAGGCCATTAGCTAAACAATTTTATTTTAGATAAGGTGTTATTTTTTGGGGTTACGAGGGTTGCCTTTTATGATCGGTCCACTTTTGACTCCCCCTTCCGATACCGAAAAATTATATAGCCTATGTTTCCTTTCAGACCAACCTACACAATATGAGAAAATTTCGAGAAAATCGGTTGTGCCGTATTTCAGTCTATACGGAACAAACAAACTGTGCTCATTTGTGGGGGTGGGGTGACCCCCTATACTTCGACATGAATTTGTATGCCAGATTCATTATCTACTCCCGCATACTTTTCATTTGATACCCATATTGTCCTTATCGGTCCACTTTTGATTGTGGGTGGTGTTTTTGGGGTAACGGTGGAGAGTCCGCCCCCCTCCGTTATCAATAAATTATTGGGTTGCCCAAAAAGTAATTGCGGATTTTTTAAAAGAAAGTAAATGCATTTTTAATAAAACTTAGAACGAACTTTAATCAAATATATTTTTTTCACACTTTTTTTCTAAAGCAAGCTAAAAGTAACAGCTGATAACTGACGGAAGAAAGAATGCAATTACAGAGTCACAAGCTGTGAAAAAATTTGTCAACGCCGACTATATGAAAAGTCCGCAATTACTTTTTGGGCAACCCAATACTGACCATATTCGTAATTTACTCCCGAATACCTTCCATTTGAATCCCATATTATCACGATCGTCATATAAACCTATACTAAGGGGCTTTGGGGCTGGGGCGGCCCCGAGGTACTTGGACCCAACTTTTATTATGAAATTCGTACTCTACTCATGAATACCTTTTATTTGAATCCCATATTGTCCCAATCGGTCCACTTTTATTTTTGGGTAGTACTTTTGGGGTAAGGGGGAGGGTCCGCCCCTTCTCGATATCAAAAAATTATATAGCCTATGTTTCCTTCCAGACCAACCTACACAATCTGTGAAAATTTCAAGGTTATCGGTTCAACCGTTTTTGAGACTATACGGAACAAACAAACAAACAAACACAAATTGAATTTTATATATAAGATTGTAAAATAAAAAATACATATATATATTAACGTCATTTTAATTAAAAGTTCCCCTAATGTTTAACTTTTTGTAGCACCTCTATTTGTTGGCACTATTTTTGCCATCATTTATCATGAAACATTTACGAAAAGTATTTTTCCATCCCTGCTTTTTCTAACATTGGATCTCTATTTAGATCTCTCATTCTTATTGTTTTCCCCACTGCCCCGCTTCCAACAAAACTACAGAACTGCTCAACAGCAAAGTTTTCATATTTACCACTCCAGTTGTTAACGAACTTTAACTTTGGTCGGTCGTGTCGGCGTCGTGGTAGCGATTAATAATTAAAAGTGCAATGATTTAGTTAAGATTTGGCTGAAAACTGTGTTTATTGTTGACAAAGTGAATAAATATAAAGGTTAAATGTGAAAAGTGTACGTTATTTTATAGGTAAAAGCAGTTATAATGCGTCTGAAAAAAACCTTTGCTTTCATTTCTTAACACCAGTGAGCACTATTTTGGCAGCAGAAATTAAAAGCAAATGCACAGAAAAACAGCAACAACTACAAGCTAGCAGTGTGTGTGTATGTGGAATGCTGTACGAGAACAGCAACATGTTTAAGCAAAATGTTTCAGCAACATGCTGCTTATTTTGTGTGTGTGAACACAATAAATAATGCTCAAAATGTTGTTGGTGTTATGTATGCCGTGCTCATAACATTCTAACATAATTCCAAACCACGGCGAATTCTATTGCTGCGAAGAACTACATAACGACCAGAGATGTTATTTATTTTAGAAGACATATTGAGCCACTCTTTCAATTTAAATTGAAAAGGAGCTAGGTGCAAAACATATTGGGCAAAGAGACAAAGCAATTTGCCAATACAAAATTTAGAGCTATGTGAGTGAAAAAAAAAATTAATCTTCATTGCATTTCGTTCGGAAATCCGTTTGGTAAATATCGTTTTGGCTTAATTAAAAAAAAAAATTAGAACTCAGGTTAAGAAATCGGGAATTAAAGAGGTAAGTCTTTTTAAGATAAAATTATATATTGCCTTGATTGTAGATAGGTTAAACAATTTTTCCATATGCAGGTTAAGTACGAAAATAGGCTATATCGGACTATATCTTGATATAGTCCCCATACAGACCGATTCGCCGATTTAGAGTCTTAGGCCCATAGAAGCCACATATATTATCCGATTTTGCTGAAATTTGGGACAGTGAGTTGTGTTAGGCCCTTCGACATCCTTCTTTAATTTGGTCCAGATCGGTCCAGATTTGGATATAGCTGCCATATAGACAGATCTGTCGATTTAAGGTTTCGGGCCCATAAAAGGCGCATTTATTATCCGACTTTGCTGAAATTTGGTACAGTGACTTGTTTTAACACCTTCGACATCCTTCTTCAATTTGGCCCAGATCGGTTCAGATATGTATATATCTGCCAGACAGACCGATTAGCCGATTTAGGGTCTTAGGCCCATAGAAGCCACATTTTTTTATCCGATTTTGTTGAAACTTGGGGCAGTGAGTTTTGTTAGGCCCTTCGACATCCTTCTTCAATTTAGCCCAGATCGGTCCAGATTTGGATACAGCTGCCATATAGACCGATCCCTCGATTTAAGGTTTTCGGGCAATAAAGGCGCAATTATTGTCCGATTTCGCCGAAATTTAGAACAGTGAGCTAAGTTAAGCCCCTCGACATTCTTGTGCAATATGGTACAGATCGGTCTAGATTTTGATATAGCTGCAATATAGACCGATCCCTCGATTTAGGGGTTTGGGCCCATAAAGGGCGCATTTCTTGTCCGATGTCGCCGAAATTCGAGACAGTGAGTTGTGTTAAGACCTTCGACATCCTTCTTCATTTTGGCTCAGATCGGTTCAGATTTGGATATAGCCCCCATTTAGAGCGATCTCTCGATTTAAGGTTTCCGACCCATAAAAGGCGCATTTATTGTCCGATGTCGCCGAAATTTGGGACAGTGAGCTAAGTTAAGTCCCTCGACATCCTTCTTCAATTTGGCCCAGATCGGTCTAGATTTGGATATACCTGCCATATAGACCGATCTCTCGATTTGGTGTTTTGGGTCCATAAAGGGCGCATTTCTTGTCCGATGTCGCCGAAATTCGAGACAGTGAGTTGTGTTAAGACCTTCGACATCCTTCTTCATTTTGGCTCAGATCGGTTCAGATTTGGATATAGCCCCCATTTAGAGCGATCTCTCGATTTAAGGTCTCCGACCCATAAAAGGCGCATTTATTGTCCGATGTCGCCGAAATTTGGGACAGTGAGCTAAGTTAAGTCCCTCGACATACTTCTGCAATATGGCACAGATCGGTCTAGATTTGGATATAGCTGCCATATAGACCGATCTCTCGATTTGGTGTTTTGGGTCCATAAAGGGCGCATTTCTTGTCTGATGTCGCCGAAGTTTGAGACAGTGAGTTGTGTTAAGACCTTCGACATCCTTCTTCATTTTGGCTCAGATCGGTTCAAATTTGGATACAGCTCCCATTTAGACCGATCTCTCGATTTAAGGTTTCCGACCCATAAAAGGCGCATTTATTGTCCGATGTCGCCGAAATTTGGGACAGTGAGTTAAGTTAAGGCCCTCGAAATATATCTTTAATTTTGCCTAGATCGATAAAGATTCGCATATAGCTGCCATATAGACCGATCTCTCGATTTGGGGTTTTGGGTCCGTAAAGGGCGCATTTCTTGTCCGATGTCGCCGAAATTTTGGACAGTGAGTTGTGTTACGCCCTTCGACATCCTTCTCCAATTTGGCCGGATCGGTCTAGATTTGGATATGGATGCCATATGGACCAATATCTCTTTTTAAAGTCTTGGCCCCATAAAAGACGCATTTATAATCCGATTTCACTGAAAATTTCACACAGTAGCCTATGCTAGGCTTCTCGACATCCGTGTTGTAAATGGTTCAGATCAGTTTATTTTTAGATAATCACTACTAAAAGACCAATATCTTGTTATACACTATTGAACAATGACCTGTAATTATTAGCATTTGGTCCAAATCGGAACATATTTCTAAATAGCTGCTATGGGGCATAAGGTATGAATTTTTCACCGGATTATGACGAAAGTTGGTTTACATATATTCCCAAGGTGGTGGGTATCCAAAGTTCGGCTCGGCCAAACTTAATTAAAGCCTTTTTACTTTTTTTTGATAAAATAAATTTTCGACAAAATTTATGTTAGGTTGAAAAGAGGGTGCAGATACTAATTCGCCCCATGCCATTGGACATACCCCTAATCCAGTAATCGGCTTGTTGTACGCTCTAAATAAAAAAATAACCTCGAAAAATATAACCTAAGTTAGGAATTCTGTGCTACTTACAAAATCCTTAATTGTTTTCCATGCCACTCCCCTAAGTTGGTGTAGTGTATTCACTTTAGTGCCGGTATCTGTTTGAAGCGAAAGCCGTGCACTGACAAAGGAAATGCTCCAACGTCTCATTATCTTCCCCGCATGCCCTTCACATGTTATCATTTGCGATTTTACATAAGTGAGCTCGTAGTCCTATGTGTCCCGTTATGATACCATTAGCTATACTAACCTCCTTCTTACTTCCTCTCAGTAATAGCCTCGTCTTCTCACGATCTGGATCCCCCCATAGGATTTTCCCCGTCCTATCGACCGTTTCGCTGTTCCACAATGTTGTATTCGCATTCGTCGCCCACTCCCTTAACTCGGACTGCGCCGACCCGAAAGGATTCGGGTTAACCAAGTTTATTGACGGTATTGCTCTGACCTTCACCGCCAAATACTAAGAGAAGGATGGCAAAATCCGTTCAAAAAATTTTATTTCTACTAATTTTTTTCCATTCTAAAAGACACACAAAAGACACATGCAGGTGATTCAAAGAATGTTCAAGTGCACAGCAAAAAGAGTTTGGTAATGTTGATGTGTTTGTTGTTCTTAGCATTGATGATTAGTTTGCCTCGGAGTAGTAGAAAGAACGACTTTCTTCTCTCTTACTGCGCTAAGGAGTGATAGAGAACTTATCGATCACTGTTTCAAAACAAAATCGTGCTGTACACCCTTCTCAATAGTCGTAGGGTATGTAGGGCAGACTAATTGATATGGCAAAAGTGTTGATGTAGATACATGGAGTATGAGTAATCGCGATCCACCATGCCAGTCAAAGTGTTTTGAATAACCGCACACACATGCCTTGCTTTTCTAAGTTCATTGCTATGCTATTATTTGAATAGATTTTTATAAAGACCTTTGTAGCGAGCACACCAGATCAGTTAGACACAATATAAATTAAAATTTCCATACGTATTGAACTGTGGCTTTAAGCGACGTCTCTTTATATGCGCCAATTGCAGTGTATACTTTTGGGCTTTTAAATAAATGAGCTCTTTAGGGCTGTCCAAATATGGCTCACATAAAGAAAATTAAATTTAAAACAGCAAATATTCGCTGTCGGTTTTCATCGCCTTTAAAAATCCGTATTAATGTCATTCATTAAAACCGATATTTCGATTTTATATCTTGAATACAAAATATTTTTCAATGAACTTTGCTGAAATAAGGAACAGTAAGTTATATTATATTCCTAGAAACCCGTATCGAATATATAGTGGTGGAAAAAATAATATGGACAATTGTCACTAAGAATAATTTTTAACAAAACAAGTAAGAAAATATGTATGCACCAATGAAAAGCTGGACCAGAATATTCGCAGAACTGATGATTTCGGAATAGCGAACTAAAATTGTATAAAAAGTCTCATTAAATTCATGTACGCTTGGTTCATATCGGTTCATAACCTGATATAGCTGCCATATATGCCGCCTTGACTTCTTGAGCATCTAGAGGGCGCAATTCATATCCGATTTGGCAGAAATGTTGCATGAAGTTGTTTGATATGACTTTTAACAATTGTACTTAGTATGGTTCAAATCGGTCCATAACCTGATATAGCTGCCATATAAACGGATCTGGGATCTTGACTTCTTGAGCCACTAGAGGACGCAATTCTTATCCGATTTGGCTGAAATTTTGCATGAGGTGTTTTGTTATGATTTCCAACAACTGTGCCAAGCACGGGTGAAATCTATGCACAACCTTATATAGCTGTCATATAAACCGATCTGGGGTCTTGACTTCTTGAGCCTTTAGAGGGCGCAAATCCTATCCAATTTCGCTGAAAATTTCCACGACGTGTTCGTTATGACATTTAACAGCTTTGCAAAGTATGGTTCAAATCAGTCCGTGTACGGAGGAAAGCGATGGCGTTGATTAGGGACAGTGGGGTATCCAACTCTATTGCCTCCCTTCATCATCGTCGCAATGTGGGCTGTTTAGCGCTGTCCTATCGGTACTTTCATCGGTTCGTCTGATATTCGTCTTCTTATTCCTTATGTAAGGATGTATGTCAGGGATACTAGATATTCCAGGAACTCACACCCGTTTTTAATTGATTGGCCAGCGGACCGTACAATTCATTATAGAGAAAATTCTTATTTCGCCCGAACCGTTCGTATGTGGAATCGACTTACGGCTAATGTTTTTCCCACCCACTTTGGAATCCAAAGATTTAAGACAAATGTCAATAAGCACTTCATCCTTTCCCCTTCTCCTATTCCTATTGGGTTGCCCAAAAAGTAATTGCGGATTTTTCATATAGTCGGCGTTGACAAATTTTTTCACAGCTTGTGACTCTGTAATTGCATTCTTTCTTCTGTCAGTTATCAGCTGTTACCTTTAGCTTGCTTTAGAAAAAAAGTGTTAAAAAAGTATATTTGATTAAAGTTCATTCTAAGCTTTATTAAAAATGCATTTACTTTCTTTTAAAAAATCCGCAATTACTTTTTGGGCAACCCAATAATTTCCTCTCGCCAACGCAATGCACTACATTCATAGGGGACATCCCCTGCGTGTTGGCTGACAGGAAAAAAAAACTCACCGCACTAAACTTCAACAAAATCAAATCAAAAATTTACGTTTTATTGACTCAATACCTTAAAGGGGATATATATACATATGTATATATCGGGTTTTTCAATAAGGACAACTTTTTTTAACGATTGTAACTTGTGCTGTGGGACATGTGGCAACGTCCTGTTGAAACCACATGTCGTCCAGACCCATATCTTCCAATTCAGGCCAAAAATAATCAGTGAGCATGGTGCAGTAGCGTCGTCCGCCCAAGGCAACGTGACGATTGGCATCATCGACGGAGAAGTGTGACCCAAAGACATCGCCGGCCTGCAAACCGCACCAAACACTTAGTTTTTGTGAATAAAGTGTTGATTCTGCGAAATAAATGTTTTTCCCCTTCAGCCGATACCTCTGCTGCGCGTTCTACTGGCTGCAGGTATGCTTTTTTTGCTCTCCATTGTAATACCACAGTGGCGACAATCCCTTTTGATAATGCTTCTAATTTGGTCAAAATTTCTATAGTAAATTTTTGTATAAAACTGACATTTCAGTCACTTCTACGGAAGCTGGAAAACGAATCAGATCTCCCGAAGAACATAACACTGCTAAAATGCTGAAGAAGAAAAAGAGTTTCCCGCTTTCTCTGGGAAAACCAAGCTAGCCATCCCGCAATGAAGACTCCAGACATTGTCCTGCGGAGGTATACAAAGTCGGAACAGGAACGAAGGAAGCGCGCAAGGCCCCTGAGTCTTCATGGAAGACTGTGACTTCCAAACGGAGGCCACAATCATCACGAAAGGGGAAGATGGTCGCTGATTCTTCCAATTCAGGCCAAAAATAATCAGTGAGCATGGTGCAGTAGCGTCGTCCACCCAAGGCAACGTGACGATTGGCATGATCGACGGAGAAGTGTAACCCACAGACATCGCCGGCCTGCAAACCGCACCAAACACTTATTTTTTGTGAATAAAGTGTAGATTCGTGAAGCAATTTAGGATTTTTACCTAACCATTAACGAACATTTTGCTTATTTGCGAATTAATTTGTATTCTTGCAAAGAGTAGTCTAAAGGAGTTTCTTCTTCCGTCGCTAAGCACTGAAGATTAAGTAATAGCCAGCCTTGAAATAAACAAGTCTCATTACTGGCTGGCTTCCCTATGCATGGCACAGGATTCGTAGATGCCGCCTTTAAACCTTAAGTCGCTGGTTGAAGCCGTTTCTGTAGGGAAGAAGAGCCTGATATAGCTGCCATATAAACCTATCTGGGATCTTGACTTCTTGAGCTTCTACAGGGCGCAATTATTAACTGATTTGGGTGAAATGGCTTCTCCCATGACCTTCAACATATTTGTCAAACCTGGTCTGAATCTGTCTATAACCTAATACAGCTCCGCTATAAAACGATCTCCCTATTTTACTTTTTGAGTCCCTAAAGGGCGAAATCCTTATTCGATTTGGCTGAAACATTCATTCCATTATTCCTATTCCTTTATTTGCCTCAATAGAGACACCGGGAAAAGAACTCGACAAATGCGATCCATGGTGTAGGGTATATAAGATTCGGCCCGGCCGAACTTAACATGCTTTTACTTGTTGGAATTTGTTTTTGAAATTTTAATAGAGTTTTTTATTAACTTTTTAACACGGGCAATCATTTTGGTGATAACCTTTTTTATCCACACTTTTTTACACTACACTCTCTGCCACCGGTTTAATTTTTAGTTCATGTATTTGAACATGTGGAGCAGTGCCAAGGGCGTATAGAACACTTGCAGCTACATCGTTAACATTCAAACAGTTACCCTCAGAGCATGACCTTACCAAACCGTCAATTAATGCTGTATCCACAATTCCTGGACTAATACTCTGAAAAAAAAGCTCCAGTTTGATATTCATTTTCAATACACTTTAACTTTGTACTTACGGTGATTTTGATTTTCGTATCGAAATGTCGAAATTCCTGCCGATACATTTCAGTTAGAGCAGTTACGGCCCACTTGGAAGCTGTATACATGCCCAGAACAGGAAGCATCTCTTTGGGAAATATCGATAAATTATGGCCCACAATGCTATTCAAAATAATCACATGACCATCGAAATTCCGCTTTTTCATTGATTTGTAAGCTCTTTGGTTACAGTGCACCACACCCATGACATTGGTTTGGAGAATTTCTTGTATGGAACTTACATCGCCGGTGAGTAGAGAGGTTGGATTTATGGTTCCAGCAGAATTCACCAAAATATCTACTCCTTTATATTCACGTTCTATCTCATCGAAAGCCTCATTTACTGAGTGTACATCCCCCACATTGCATTTGATTGGCGTAAATTTCTCTTGTAATTCCTTAGGTAATACGGTTTTGATTTTTTCCATACTTTCCAGGCGTCTTGCGAGACCTACAACGCAAAGACCACTGTTGAGAAGACTTTGAACTATGGCAGCACCTATGCCGCTGCTGGCTCCGGTCACTACAGCTACTTTATTGTGCCACCTCTCCATTGCTACTAAAACAATATCGTACTGATGAAATTAATAGAAAAAACTAGATCTTTTATACGCCTTACTAAGCCCATTGTAATTATACACCATAAAATGTTCATTAATATTCACAATAACCATGTAATTTGGGGTTGTAGTTTATAAAGAGCAGATATGGAACAACCATGAGAATAAACGATAATAGAGACAGACGAAAACTGAAGTTGCAATATATGCAGGGTAGGGTTAGATTAGCTTAAAGTCTAATGTCAGACTAATTTACACGGTTTATAGTAAAAGCCTCAATCCTCGGTTTGAGACCCCACTTCGATTACGCTCTACAGAAGCGTAGTTGGATCAATACTAAGTTTAACTAGACCAATAAAAACTTAAGTCTTGGCAATTTGGTGAACGAACGGGCGGAGAGAGGTGCGAAGTAAGAACTTTCCAAACTTTCAGAAAACATGGTGCCTTGGCATAGTTAGAAATTCTAACTGACTACACCATAGACACCCAGATTAAGTACGAAGCAGCCAATGCGATTATTAGATTTACGGCAATGGGAGAATACATTGAATAAAGTAAACATTCCAGTGCAGAGATTATCAACCACAAGAGATGTGATAGATTGAAAGAAGTTTCTGATCGGACACCTGAGACGACATTTGTGGTCGAGGTATTGCCACCTGGTAATTCTTGCTACACTCAAGGATCTAAGCTGGAGGACGGAACAAGTCTGGGCGTCTTGTTTGAGGAGCCAAACATTGAGTTCTGTCTCCATCTGCCTGACCATAGCACGATCCTGCAGGCGGAAATCCGACGATCATGGAATGCTTGAGGTGGTGGTACGGTACTAATGCGAGGATGTCGAGTGTGAATAACGGATAGAAAATTTGGCCGTTAGTGCTATAAAAAACAGGACGATCTTGGAGTGTAAGAAGGAGATAAATGCCTTCTCTGAAGATGGCACGATCCGCATCGGTTGCGTGCCGTGGCATAGGAAAATAAAATAAAACGAAAGGGCCGACGATTGGGCTGTAAAAGTCAGAGGACAGCCAGAAATAATACGCTGACCTCACTATCGTCATCGCCTATACTATGGGATACCAACAGCTAGGAAAATCCCAATAACTCTATCTGTATCTATTGGGTTGCCCAAAAAGTAATTGCGGATTTTTTAAAAGAAAGTAAATGCATTTTTAATAAAACTTAGAATGAACTTTAATCAAATATACTTTTTTTACACTTTTTTTCTAAAGTAAGGTAAAAGTAACAGCTGATAACTGACAGAAGAAAGAATGCAATTACAGAGTCACAAGCTGTGAAAAACTTTGTCAACGCCGACTATATGAAAAATCCGCAATGACTTTTTGGGCAACCCAGTAGTATCATATTACATTCTTGTCTCTGTGCCTCTGTCAAAGTCATCTTTTTGATGTTTAATTCTTTAGTTGAAATTCCGAACTTAATTCTGACTCCTGATCGTCTTTCTGCGAAATAAATGTTTTTCCCCTTCAGCCGATACCTCTGTTGCGCGTTCTACTGGCTGCAGGTATGCTTTTTTTGCTCTCCATTGTAATACCACAGTGGCGACAATCCCTTTTGATAATGCTTCTAATTTTGTCAAAATTTAATTTCTATAGTAAATTTTTGTATAAAACTGACATTCCAGTCACTTCTACGGAAGCTGGAAAACGAATCAGATCTCCCGAAGAACATAACACTGCTAAAATGCTGAAGAAGAAAAAGAGCTTCCCGCTTTCAAGTACTCTGGGAAAACCAAGCCAGCCATCCCGCAATGAAGACTCCAGACATTGTCCTGCGGAGGTATACAAAGTCGGAACAGGAACGTAGGAAGCGCGCAAGGCCCCTGAGTCTTCATGGAGGACTGTGACTTCCAAACGGAGGCCACAATCATCACGGAAGGGGAAGATAGACGCTGAAATTGGTAAGGAGCCGCCCTCTTACACCAGAGTGGCAAGGAAGCATAACAGAGATGAGCTGACTTATGCAGTAATCAATATCGGCAGTGAATGCGGTAGGATTCCACCACATCATCGGTCCCAAGTGGAGCATCTGGTTAACGATCGGGTTTTCGTACTTATATGGAACTCTGTAGAGGGTCCATCCATACAAATGATGAGCTGCGAGTATAGAGGCGACATCTTAACGCTCCATTTTGCATCAGCGGAATGTATTGATACCGTCAAAGAGCTCTTCTGAGGTATTCACGCTTCCTGGGAGGGCGCAAAGCTCGACCTGGTGAGAAAGGTGGACATTGCCCAGCTCACAAAGGCGACGGTCTTCATCAAGGGACGGGGCAGTACATTTGCGACGGAACGCATGTTGGGATTATTGGACAAGCAAAGCTACGGTTTGATCGCAGAGAAGTGGGAGGTCTTCCATATGGAGGAGAAGGAGGAAGGAACTCTCTTTGTGGTTGGCATTGATTAAGTCTCAGTAAGGCTGTCTTTTTCAAGATTGGAAAAACTAGGATAGGCAAAAATCCGCATATTGAGACATCAGACGACGAGACAATCACCGTCTCTCTCAATATTGGAAAGACTAGACTCAATAAGTAAAGATTCTAATACTTAAACAACAGGCACTGCAGGGGCGAGATACCCAACACAGCCTAACGACCAGGGACCCGACAACGAACCCATCAAGACTCGGAAGACTAGAATAGGTAACATAGGCAAACATCCTAGTATTGAAACATCCGATAGAATAGGAACAGGAACTTAATACAGCCGGAAGATTCGGAAGACTAGGCTAGGCAAAGAAACTTATTATAAAAACATCAGGCAGTGCAGTGACAGAACAGAACTGTCAATACAGCCTAATGAGCAAGGAGCGGGCGATGAGATCATCTCCTATTCCCAAGAAGCCCATTTACTGGAGGACCAATGATTTAGGTCATCCAGATAAACCTCCACCGGAGCGAAACAGCTTCACACGCTCTGATGGAAAAAATCAGCAAGGGCAAGATTCATATTGCCTTAGTTCAGGTGCTATGGACGACCCGGAACAAAGTTTCTGGACTGAACCATATCATCTAACAATTATTCTAGGCAAATACTGGTACTCGCCCGAGGATCTACGTTATTTTTCATAAAAATTTTAATAATATATTTACAGATGCAACAGTGGCTAGACTGGAAGATGGTGGAGCATACCTGGCATCAGTTTATCCGCCTTTCGACTCATCGAATCTGTCCCCACGTCGGAGCTGCAACGGCTGGTGAGAAAAGCAAAACAGACAGGAAAAGAGGTACTAATAGGATGCCAACTCTCACCACATTTCGTGGAGTAGTACCAAAACTAATAAGCGGCGCCAAGCCTTGGCAGAGTTCTTGAATACCAACGATTATCTATCTTTTTTAATAGGATAAGGGAGGAGGTATTAGATTTGACGATATGTTCGGAAAATCTCATTGATGAGGTTCCGGACTGGCGGGTCTCCACGGAACAGCGCCGAATCCGATAAGCTTCCGGAATAAATTGAAAACCAACTGGACAAAATTCACAAGACTCCTCAGAAGATGGCTTGGGCAAGATAATTTAGATTGTCCAAGCATTGAAGACATTGACGACAATGTCGTGGAGTCTCAAATTAAAGGTATTCAGGAGTAGGGTACGAATTTCATATTAAAAATCGGCTCCAAGTAACTGGAGGGCCTCCCCAAAACCCCAAAACACCCTAAAATAGGTTTATTGGACGAGCACGCCAATATGGGACTCAAATGAAAGGTATTCAGGAGTAGATTACCAAAATAGTCAGGAAGAAGATATAGGCTTTATAATTTGTTGATCCCGGTAGGTAGCGGAGCGGACCCTTCCCAGTTACTCCAAAAACACCACACAAAATCAAAAGTGGACCGATAAGGACAATATGGATATCAAATGAAAGGTATTGAAGAGTAGAATAGGACTATGGTATTTAAAGTTGGGTCCAAGTACCCAGGAAGTCGCCATATCAATATGGAGCTCAAAAGAAAGGTATTCGAGAGTAGATTACGAATCTGGCATACAAAATCAGACCCCACCTGCCTAAAATGCCCCAGATGAGCATAGGACCCATCATGACTATATGAGACTCGGTTTGTTTGTTCCGTAGAATCAAAAACGGCTGAACCGATTTTCTTAAAATGTTCACAGATTGTGTAGGTTTTTGTGGAAGGAAACACAGGCTATATAATTTGTAGATATCGGAAGGTGGCGGACCTTCCCCCTTACCCCAAAGATGTCACCCCAAACAAAAAGTGGACTGATATGCACAATATGGGTATCAAATGAAAGGTATTAAGGACTAGAAAACGAATATCGTATTAAATTTTGGATGCAAGTACCCAGAGGTCCGACCCAACCCCAAAACTCCTCTAAACAAATACATCCGACGTTACTATCAATATGGTACTCAAATGAAAAGTATTCGGCAATAGATTACAAATATGGCATAAAAAATTAGGTCCAACTATTTGGAGGTCGCCCCACCCACAAATACCCCTTAATGGGCATATAGATATTTGGAAGTAGATTACGACATTAATGACATTATGTCATTAAAATTTGCGTTAAAGTCTAGGTGGCGCTTTTCCTCCTTAAAATACGTCGAATAGGTTAATTGACCCATTATGGGTCAATATGGGGCTCAAATTAAAGATATTTGGGAGTAGAAAATGAATTTGATATCCAAGTGTTTGGGTGTACGCCCTAAATCACCCCCTAAACTGAACTTCATTTTCGATTATGGCAATGTTGAGCTTAAATCAACGATATTTGGGAGTGAAGATGGAATTTGATTTCTATTTTCAGGGCAAAGTGCCGGTGGCCGCCCCAGATCCAAAACACCTTCCAAACGGTTCATGCTTACGGACCATGGCGATACGGAGCTCAAATTAAAGGGATTTGGGAGTGGAGCTCAAATTAGATATCCATATTTGAGTCGAAATGTCGCCCCTAAAAAGCACTTCTCATTACCCTTATTTTCAAAAATACCAGATATCGGAGACTGGTAATGTGATACGTTCGAAATTTTTTGCACTCACAGTCACCAAAAACAAAACATGGTTTCTGTGGTTGGGGTCGGGGGCCGCCCAAAATGGATATATAGACCAATCATGACAATATAGATCCATGTGTTTGGGGAGCCGACTTTGGGATGGGAATTGGTGGATTTTGGGGAAATTGATATTCATTTTCGGGACAAAGATCTCTGGGTCCACCCCACCCTCAAACACAACTTATTTACCGATCATGCAATTATGGGGCTCATATGATACGAATCTAATATTTACTCTAATGGCCAAGTGACCATCCCCGAAATATCCCCTAAACCGGAAATATTTACCAATACGGTAATATAGGACTCAAAAGAAAGGCATTTGGAAGTAAAGTAAAAATTTGCCCAAGAACCGAGAAACTTCTCACACATCAATGACTGCTTCTCGTTTCAAGTTGAGTTTATCAATGATAAGGGACCTTTTTCTATAACCGAATCCAAACAGCGTGCCGCAGTGCGACACATCTTTGGGGAGAATTTTTTACATGACCATGCCAGCATTAAGAGGGAAAAAACCACAAATTCGACATCCACATTCTGGGCGAATTGTCCCCACCTTAAAATAATATTAGAGAGTTAAAGAAGGCGCACCGGAGCGGGCCCGGTTCGGCTAGTATCTTATAGATGTAAGTCGTGGGGACTGTAAATGTTAAATCGATCCATATTGAGATATGGCTCCCGTATAGAGCAATTTTCCGATTTGACCTTCTGAACACATATATGGCGCCATTTTATTCCGATTTGGCTGAATTTTGCCACCATGACTTTTACAGTGACTTATAATATACATGTCAAGCATGATCCGAATTGGTCCATACCTCCCATATAAAAAATCTCCAGATTTTACTCCTTATAAATTTTGTGGAAGTAATTCTTAACCTTGACCTTCAACATCTCTACTAATCGTGAATTAAATCGATTCATAATCTAATATAGCTCCCATACAAACGGAACTCCCGACTGTACATCTAAAGGCCATTAGAGAGCCTTATTCTTATCCTAAATGACTAAATTTTCCATAATACTTTCTGATATGACCTCCAGCATATAAACCAAGAATGGTTCAAATCGGTGCATAACTTCATATACCTAACCAAATAAACATTTGTCTCTATTAGACTCTTGATCTTCGATTTGATGCTTGAACTACCTTCAGTTTCTGCCTATAAAAAAGCCGTGCAAAGAACTTGACAAAAGCGTTTCATTGTGGAGACTTAGAAGATACGGACCAGCTGATCTTAGTCATGTTTTTCTACAACGACTGAGTTGTTGTCAAAACGGCTGTAAATGCTCCATATGGTCTACTTATGTGTGGTCTTACAAAAGTTAATCGCAACCCAGTGATAATAATTTAATGACTAGACTTATTTTTTTATTGCAAGTAATATGTAAGTCTTTCTTGAAACGTTCTTAAAGTACCTCGCCCACAGGTCGTACTATCATTTCATGTACTTGAACATGTGGTGGTGTAGCAATGGCATACATTATACTGGATGAAATGTCTTCAGGCTTGAGTATTGCAGGACCGACATTCGCCTTTACAAAGTCAGGCACCATTTCCGTATCTACCAAACCAGGACTGACACTCTGTACACAACACATTTGGGAAATTAGTAAAGTATTGTCACTACATTTCAAAACCATTTTCATACTTACAGTTATTTTTATCTTAGTACCAAGTCCTATAAACTCTTGCCTATAAATATCTCTCATTGCCCTTAAGGCAAACTTGGATGGGGCATACATATTTAGATTTGGAGCTTCTACACCATTGAAGCCAGGAATATAATGACCGGTCAAACTGTTCACCAATATTACATGGCCATCCGCATTGCGTTCTTTCATAGACTTGAATGCTCTCTGCGTACAATTGACCACACCCATGACATTGGTTTGTAAGACTTTTTGAGCACTTATTATATCCATAGTTGACAGCTGACCTGGTTGATAGAGTCCGGCATTATTTACCAAGATGTCCACTCCTCCCAATTCATCAATGATTTGATCAAAGGCTTTATTAACCGATTTCGTACTGCAAACATCACATTTTATGGCCGTCAAATTGTTACGCACATCTGGCGCCAAGTTCTTCTTTATATCCTCGACTCGCTCATAACGCCTTGCCAGGCCAACTACCCGTACTCCATTCTTCACCAGATCCTTGATTACAGCAGCACCTATACCCGAACTGGCTCCAGTGACCACAGCTACCCTATTAAGCCAACGTTGCATTTTGCAATATTTGTGAGAGCAGCATACGAAATGCCTTATATTGGAGGACTTGCATACAAATTCGCATGCAAATCAAACCGTAAATATTAAGCTGATATGTAAAATGTGAGGGATTATGTGCAGATTATACTTCCATGTGACCTTTAATGACTTTAATCGCATTTTTTTAATACTCCAACCATGTGTGATTGTATTTTCCAACAATTTCAGTAGATAAGAACAGCATTTCAATCATGTCAGACAGAATACACATTGTTATTTAATAACGCGGCGTAATAAAAAAAGAAGAAATTGTGAAAATCTTTTATCTCGCTGATAAGTTGGTTTTTTGAATGCATGTCGCATTGATTGCTTCCTATTCTAAAAATAACTTGAACGTTTTCACTTAAATCAATATTAGTATTTTTATACACTCCACCATAGGTTGGGGGTATACTAATTTCATCATTCTGTTTGTAGCTCCTCGAAGTATTCGTCTAAGATCCCATAAAGTATATATGGGTTGCCCAAAAAGTAATTGCGGATTTTTCATATAGTCGGCGTTGACAAATTTTTCACAGCTTGTGACTCTGTAATTGCATTCTTTCTTCTGTCAGTTATCAGCTGTTAATTTTAGCTTGCTTTAGAAAAAAAGTGTAAAAAAAGTATAGTTGATTAAAGTTCATTCTAAGTTTTATTAAAAATGCATTTACTTTCTTTTAAAAAATCCGCTATTACTTTTTGGGCAACCCAATATATTCTTGATCGTCATTACATTTTAAATCGATGTAGCCATGTCCGTCCGTCTGTCTGTCGAAAGCAAGTTAACTTTCGAAGGAGTATAGCTAGCCGCTTGGAATTTTGCATAAATACTTCCTATTAATGTAGGTCGGTTGGGATTGTAAATGGGCCATATCGGTCCATGTTTTGATATCGCTATATAAACCGATCTTGGGGCTTGACTTCTTGAGCCACTAGATGGCGCAATTCTTATCCGATTTACCCGAAATTTTGCACGACGTGTTTTGGTATCACTTCCAACAACTGTGCTAAGTATGGTTGTAATAGGTCCATAACCTGGTATAGCTGCCATATAAACCGATCTGGGGTCTTGACTTCTTGAGCTTCTAGAGGGCGCACTTCCTATCCGACTTGGCTGAAATTTTGCAAGACGTGTTTCGCTACGACTTTTAACAACTGTGCTAAGTATGGTTCAAATCGGTCTATTACCTGATATAACCGATCTAGAATCTCGACTTCTTGAGCCACTAGAATGAGCAATTCTTATCCGATTTGGCTTTAATTGCGTGACGAGTTTTGTCATGATTTCCAACAACTGTGCCAAATATGGTTCAAATTAGTCTATAACCTGATATATTGGGTTGCCCAAAAAGTAATTGCGGATTTTTCATATAGTCGGCGTTGACAAATTTTTTCACAGCTTGTGACTCTGTAATTGCATTCTTTCTTTTGTCAGTTATCAGCTGTTACTTTTAGCTTGCTTTAGAAAAAAAGTGTAAAAAAAGTATATTTGATTAAAGTTCATTCTAAGTTTTATTAAAAATGCATTTACTATCTTTTAAAAAATCCGCAATTACTTTTTTGGCAACCCAATAGCTGCCGTATAAACCGATCTGGGATCTTGAGTTCTTGAGCCTCTAGAGGTCGTAATTATTATCCGATCCGAAATTTTTTTACGACGGATCCTCTCATGACCATCAATATACGTGTTTATTATGATATGAATCGGTCTATAGCCTGATACAGCTCCACTGATCTCTCTATTTTACTTTTTGAGCCCCCAAAGGACGCAATTCTTATTCAAATTGGCTGACATTTTACACAAGTCTCCAACAGATAATATAATTATGGTCCGAATAGGACCATAACTTGATATCGCTCTAATAGTAGAGCAAATCTTTTCTGTTATCCTTTTTTGTTGCCTAAGAAGGGATGCCGGGTAAAGAACTCGACAAATGCGATTCACTGTGGAGGGTATATAAGATTCGGCGCGGCGGAACTTAGCACGCTTTTACTTGTTTCGAATTTTCTTTTTTTTTACCTCAAAATCAATTATTCGACTTTTTAAACAGTAAAATTCGACTTCGACTTTTTCACACAAAACGTCTATTAATCGATAAGTCGAAAGTCGACTTTTAGATCCCTAGTTTGAACATGAGAATGAATATCACGGGAATGAAAAAGAAAGACACACAGTCGGATCTGACACAGATTAAACACACCATTAGTGGACGTTTCGAAGGTTGGTTAGGCGCCAATTTTAAACAATATCATGCTTCTCTGGGCCTCCCGTATGTCGGCCCACAGTTTATAGTTTGTTTTGTACTGTCATATCAGCTTACAAAACACCGGGGAATTTTTATGGAATCTACAATAAGATTATCAAAACAGATTAACAACTACAGCCCGCTATACAGCATATCTTCACGTATCAATGTGTATATCCACCACCATAGGATGGGGATATACTAATCTAATCATTCCGTGTTTAACACCTCGAAATATTGATCTAAGACCCCATAAAGTATATATATTCATGATCACCTCGACATTCTGAGTCGACCTATCCATGTCCGTCCGTCCGTCTCTCGAAATCATGATAGCGGTCGAACGTGTAAAGCTAGCCGCTTGAAATTTTGCACATATACTTAATATTGATGTAGGTCAGTGGTACTTGCAAATGGGTCATATCGGTTCAGACTTGGATATAAACCGATCTGCTAATTTGACTTCTTGAGCACCTGGAAGCCGCAATTTTCATTTGGTTTAGCTGAAATGTTGCATATAGTGTTCTGTTATGACCTTGAACATCCGTATCTAGTGCGGCCCAAATCCGTCAATAAACTGATATATCTCCCATATATATAAAAATCAATTTGTGTTTGTTTGTTTGTGTTTTCCTTATAGACTCAGTAACGGCTGAACCGATTTTCTTGAAATTTTCACAGATGGTGCATAATGATCCCGTGGTGAAAATAGGTACTAAATTTTTTGATATTTGAAGGGGGGGAGGACCCTCCCCCTTACCCTAATTTTCAGAAACGCCAGATCTCGGATATGGGTGGTGCGATTTAAGCGAAATTTTGTGTGCTCTCATATAGTACCCTAAAAATAAAAATTTGGTATCCAAATTTCGGATGGGGTACCTAGGGGGCCGCCCCCCTTAAACCTGCCAAACATATATTTAGACTAATCACGACAATATGGGACTCAAATGAAAGGTATTTAGGATAATAAAACTTATCTGATATCCAATTGTCGGACCAAGTGCTCCCTACCTACCTCCTACCCACCCTACCCTAACGCACCCCTAAGTCGGACATATTTACCGACCATGACAATATGGGATTCAAATGAAAGGTATTTGCGAGTAAAATACGAATCTGATATCCAAATGTGGGACCACGTTTCCGGGGGTCCACCCCCTTCCCAAAACACCCCCAAACAAGACTTATTTACTGACCATGGGAAGGTGGGGCTTAAATTAAAGGTATTTAAATGCAGAATACGAATCTGATATCCAAATATGGGACCAAGTGTTTGGGGAGCCGCCTCTCACCAAAAAACATCCCCCAAAGGGGACACATTTACGACCATAGCAATATGGGGCTCAAATGAAAGGTCTTTGGGAGTAAAGCACGAATTTGATATCAATATTCGGGAAAAGTGTCTATGGGGCCACCCCACCCGCACAACACCACCAAAATAGTAAGTATTTTCTGACTATTGCAAGAGGGTTTTTAGAGTAGAACGCGAATCCTATATATATTTTCAAGGCCAACTCACTGAGTGGCCGCCCATCCCCCAAAACACCCCCAAGCCGGTCATGTTTGCGACTATGGAAATATGGGGCTCAAATTAAAGGTATGTGGGAGTAGACCACGTATCTGATATCAACATTAGGAGCCAACTGTCTAGCGGACGCCCACCACCATAACAACACCCAAATAGGACGTATTTGCTCACCAAGACCATTTGGGTCCCAAAGGGAGTGGAACTAAATATTCATAGTTTTTAGGGCCAATACCCCAAACCGGACATATTTGCTGACTTTTGCAATAAGGTGTTTAAATGAGATTAGAAAACGAATTTGATATCCTATTTTGAGGCCAATGGCAATATGGGGTTCAAATAAATGATATATAGATATATGAGAATAGAGCACGTGGTTGATATATTTTCCGGGCTTAGAATTTGGGGGACCACCCCAATCCCCAAAACACCCCTAAATCGGGCATATTTACCGACCATGACGAAGTGGGACTTAAATGAAAGGTATTGGGGGATAGAGCAAAAATTTATACCCATTTTCGGGACCAATTTTCTGGGATTCTACCCCTTTGCCAAAATACCCCACAAACAGCAAGTTTTTAGTGACCATCGCAATATGGGGCTCAAATAAAGGTATTTGGAAGTAGAATACGAATTTGGTATCCAAATGTAGGTCCATGTATTTAAGGCATCACCCCTTCCCTAAAACACCCCTCAAAGAGTAAACATTTTTCGACCATGCCAATATGTGGCTCAAATGAAAGGTATTTGAGATTAGAAAATGAATTTGATAACATATTTGAGGGCCAAGTGTCTGGGGAACCACCTCACTCCCGAAAACACCCCTAAATCAGAGAAAACATAAGAATATCGGGCTGAAATAAAGTATTTTAAGAATGGAGTACACCTTAAATTCATAGACCAATAAAGATCATATGGCATTCAAATAAAGGTACATAAATTGTAAAACTGTTAATATAGCGATATACTATTTTCGTAGCATGGTATTTGACTAAAAGCTTTTTAATTATCGAAAATAAATATTCCACGAAAACTTTTGCTCCATATAAAGTAAGAGAAGGCGCAGCGGAGCGGGCCCGGTTCAGTTAGTCTCCCATATAAACCGATCACCCTTTTTGACTCCTTGAGCACTTAAAAGTCTCAATTTTTGTCCGATTTGGCTGAAGTTTTGCATATGGTGTTCTTTTATGACTGTGCCAAGTACGGTCCAAATCGGTCTTTAACCTGATATGACTCCCATATTTAAGGAGTGGTGGGTTGCCAAGATTCGTCCCGGCCGAACTTAGCACGCCTTTTCATTATACCCTCCACCATAGGATGGGGGCTGTACTTATTTCGTCATTCTGTTTGTAACTACTCGAAATATTCGTCTGAGACCCCATAAGTTATATATATTCTTGATCGTCGCGACATTTTATGTCGATCTAGCCATGTCCGTCAGTCCGTCCGTCTGTCTATCGAAAGCACGCTAACTTCCGAAGGAGTAAAGCTAGCCGCTTGAAATTTTGCACAAATACTTTTTATTAGTGTAGGTCGGTTTTGGTTGGTATTGTAAATGGGCCATATCGGTCCACGTTTACTTTTGATATAGCTACCATATAAACCGATCTTGGGTCCTGACTTCTTGAGCCTCTAGAGGGCGCAATTCTCATCCGATTTGACTGAAATTTTGCACCACGTGTTTTGTTATGACAACAACTGTGCCAAGTATGGTTCAAATCGGTTCATAACCTGATATAGCTGCCATATAAACCGATCTGGGATCTTGACCTCTTGAGCTTCTAGTTTTCAAGTTCAATTTATTATAACACAAACATTTTTTACAACTTAAAAAAACCACACCCTCCAACCGTTAAAAAATCACATTTGCTATTGTAAATTTGTAGCCTTTTGCAAAGTCTACACTTTGACAGTGGCAAAAATTCACCCCTGCATTTGGATCATTTTATTTAGATTCTTGCTCTTAAATTCGTCCAATAAAACAATTGGCGACATTTAAAGGCAGTTATTCACTTTTGCACTTTGAAGTCGTGGAAGCTATGGACAACAACGTCGACATTTCTTTTAAAATTCAGTTTTTGTGGTTGATTTTATTTTTGTTTTAAACTATGAACTCCGCCACAGGTTTAACTGTAACTTCATGTATCTGCACATGGGGTGGAGTAGCTAAGGCATATAGAAAACTTTCTGCTATGTCATTGGCATTCAAAAAATACCATCTGAATATGTTATCGCATAGCTATCAATTAACGAAGTATCCGTGATGCCAGGACTTATGCTCTGCAATAAAATTATATGCACTTGGAAAAATAATCATATTTTTTTAACATATTCAACTCACCGTAACTTTGATCTTTGTATCAAAATGCCGAAATTCTTGCCGATAATATTCCGTTAATGCCTTTATGGCCCATTTGGAGGCTATGTACATGCCCAACATTGATGAAATGTCCTTGGGAAAAATTGGTATAGGGTGGCCCAAGATGCTGTTCAAAATGAAGACATGACCATCGAATTTTCGCTGCCTCATCGATGAGAAAGCTTTTTGGGTACAATGTATCACGCCCAATACATTTGTCTGAAGAACTTCTTGCATGCCAGCCACATCGCCGGTGAGCAATAAATTAGGATTCATAGTTCCGGCAGAATTTACAAGAATATCGATACCACCATGCTTACGTTCTATTTCATCGAATGTCTTATTGACACATTCTACATCACCTACATTGCATTTAAGGGCACTTAACAGGGGTTGTAATTCAAGGGGTAACCCATTACGAAACTCCTCCATATTTTCAACACTTCTTGAGAGGCCAACAACTCGAATGCCATTCTTAAGAAGACAGTGAACTATGGCAGCACCAATGCCTTTGCTAGCCCCGGTCACAACAGCTACTTTACGACACCAACGTTCCATGATATGTGCATAATGCAATGGAGAAAATGCCACCTATATTGTAGTCGTTTAATTGATACATTATTCCATACCAAATGATGATAGTTGCAGTCACATTGCAAAACGACTATTTCAGGCGGTTTTTACACTACTTTTCATACAGTTTTTGTTTTCCTGCTATACATTACTGAATCAGGTTTTTAAGTTTTTGTAAGCTGTAAATAGTCTCTTGTTTGAGAAAAGTAATGAACAGAATTGTTCAAAGTTTAAATTTGTATTATATGTAAAAGGTGATTTTTTAAGAGCTAAAGGAAAGTTTCAAAAAAACACAAAAAAAAAAACAAAAAAAAATTCATGAAATTTTTATTTGAATCGATCGGTCTATATAATTTAATGTTATTTCATGCAAATGTTTACCGTGACTGCGCCTCAAATTTAGTCTCCGCTTAGTCCAATTTTGGCATACTCTTTCCAAAATTTCGGCCGGTATCTCACGAATAAATGCTTCAATGTTGTCTTCCCATGCTTCAATTGAAGCGGTCTTGTCTGTATAGACTTAAACATAGCCCCACAAGAAATATTCGAAAGGCGTTATATCGCACGATCTACGCGGCCAATTGACCGGTCCCGAACTTGAAATAAAATGTTCACCGATCTCGCCTCTCAATAAGTGTATTGTTACTCGTTCTGTGTGGCATGTGGCACTTGTCTTGTTGAAACCACATGTCATGCAAGTCAAGCTCTTGCATTTTGGGCAAAAAAAAACGTTGGATATCATCTCACGATAGCGCTCACCATACACAGTCACGTTACGTTACGTTACTCTTTAAAGAAGTACGGTCCACTGATATCACCAGCCCATAAACCGCACCAAACCGTGAAATTTTCTGGATGCATTGATAGCTCTTGCAATGCTTCTGGTTGATCTTCATTCCAAAATCGACAATTCCGTTTATTTACGTACCCACTGAACCAAAAATTAAAGTGGAAAAAGCGCGTGATATACTTTTTTAACAGAACACGCATTTTGATAATAAAATTAAATAATTTGCAAGCGTTTGTAAGACGATTCTTCTTAAATTATAGGCCAGTTTGGATTTGGGTCCAGATTGAACTTTAAACTTATGGTCCAAAACTCCTCACCATTCTTTCAAGTAGTGCGAAGATTCAATCGATTCACCAACGAGCTATGAATGACAGTCTGTAAGCCGATTTCGCCGAAATTTGGGACAGTGAGTTGTGTTTGGCCACTCGACATCCTTCTTCAATTTGGCACAGATCAGTCTAGAATTGGATATAGCTACCATATAGACCGATTTCTCAATTTAAGATCTTGGGCAATTAAAAGGCGCAGTGGTTCGGGGTATTGGCCCTAAAAACTATAAATATTTAGTTCCACTCTCTTGAAGACCCAAATTGTCTTGGTGAGCAAATACGTCCTATTTGGGGGTTGTTATGGTGGTGGGACGTCCGCTAGACAGTTGGCCTCTAATGTTGATATAAGATACGTGGTCTACTCTCACATACCTTTAATTTGAGCCCCATATTTCCATAGTCGGCAAACATGACTTGGGGGGTGTTTTGGGGGATGGGTGGCCACTCAGTGAGTTGGCCTTGAAAATATATATCGGATTCGTGTCCCACTTTAAAAACCCTCTTATTCGAGCCTCATATTGCAATAGTTAGAAAATACTTACTATTTGGGTGGTGTTGTGCGGATGGGGTGGCCCCATAGACACTTTTCCCGAATATTGATATCAAATTCGGATTCTACACTTAAATACCTTTAATTTAAGGCCCATATTCCTATGGTCAGTAAATATGTCCTGTTTGGGGGATGTTTTGGGAAAGGGGTGGACGTGGTCCCACATTTGGATATCAGATTCGTATTCTACTCGCATATACCTTTCATTTGAGTCCCATATTGCCAAGGTCGGTAAATATGTCCTGTTTGGGGGTTGTTTTGGGAAAGGGGTGGACCCCCCCCCCTTTGGATATAAGGGGGGGTCGCAAATACCTTTCATTTGAGTCCCATATTGCCATGGTCGGTAAATATGTCCGATTTAGGGGTGTTTTGGGGGTTGGGGTGGTCCCCCTAGCACTTGGTCCGACAATTAAATATCAGATACGTTTTCTTATCCTAAATAGCTTTCATTTGAGTCCCATATTGTCGTGATTGGTCTAAATATATGTTTGGTAGGTTTTACGGTGGGGCAGCCCCCCTAACTACCCCATCCGAAATTTGAATACCAAATTTTTATTTTTAGGGTACTATATGAGAGCATACAAAATTTCGCTTAAATCGCACCACCCATCTCCGAGATCTGGCGTTTCTGAAAATTAGGGTAAGGGGGAGGGTCCGCCCCCCTTCAGATAAAAAAAATGTAGTACCCTTTTTTCACCACGGGGTCATTATGCACCATCTGTGAAAATTTCAAGAAAATCGGTTCAGCCGTTTCTGAGTCTATAAGGAACACAAACATACAAACAAACAAACACAAATTGATTTTTATATATAAGATTTGTCATTGATCTCCCAAGCGGGAGAGATACAGACTGTTTGAACATGAGAATGAATATCACTGGAATGAATGGTTTTAATTGATTTCAGAAAAGAAATTGTCACACACACACAGAAGGATCAGACACAGATCAAACACACGATTATCGGACGTTTCTAAGGTTGGTTAGGCTAACATTTTGAGCAACATCGTGCTTTCTCTGGGTCTCTCTGTGCGAATAAAAAAAACACAATCTCCAACCGTTATTAAAATGTAAGTGCTTCGCGATAATATCACATTTGCTACTGTCAAGTTGTAGCTTTTCGCAAAGTCTACACTTTGACAGCAGCAAAAGTTCACTCCTTCATTTAGATCATGTCATTTTAGATTATTGCTCTTAATTTTGTTCAATTAAACAATTTGCGACATTTTAAAACAGTTATTGACTTTTGCTCTTTGAAGCTGTGGATATTATGGACATTTGTTTCAAAATTCAGTTTTTGTGTTTAATTTTATTTTTATTTTAAACTATGAACTCCGCCACAGGTTTAACTATAACTTCATGAATCTGCACATGGGATGGAGTAGCCAAAGCATATAGAATACTTTCTGCTATATCATTGGCATTCAAAAAATTACCATCTGAATATGACCTCGCATAGCCATCAATTAACGTAGTATCCGTGATGCCAGGACTTATGCTCTGCAATAAAATTATATGCACTTGGAAAAATAATCATATTTTTTTGTACATATTCAACTCACCGTAACTTTGATCTTTGTATCAAAATGCCGAAATTCTTGTCGATAGTATTCCGTTAATGCCTTTATGGCCCATTTGGAGGCTATGTACATGCCCAACATTGGTGGAATGTCCTTGGGAAAAATCGGTATATTGTGGCCCAAGATGCTATTCAAAATGAAAACATGACCATCGAATTTTCGCTGCCTCATCGATGAAAAAGCTTTTTGGGTACAATGTACCACGCCCAATACGTTTGTCTGAAGAATTTCTTGCATGGCAGCCACATCGCCAGTGAGTAGTGAATTTGGATTCATAATTCCGGCAGAATTAACAAGAATATCGATACCACCATACTTACGTTCTATTTCATCGAATGTCTTATTGACGCATTCTGCATCACCCACATTGCATTTTAGGGCACTTAACAGGGGTTGTAATTCAAGGGGTAACTCATTACGAAATTGCTCCATATTTTCAACATTTCTCGAGAGGCCAACAACTCGAATACCATTCTTTAGAAGACAATGAACTATGGCAGCACCAATGCCTTTGCTAGCCCCGGTGACAACAGCTACTTTACTACACCAACGTTCCATGATATGTGCGAAATTAAATCGAAAAAACTCCACCTATATAGTAGTCGTTCGATTGATACATTGTTCCAAACCAAATGATGATAGTTGCAATCATATTGCAAAACGACTGTGCATGCAGTTTGTACATGTAAAAGCTAATATTAACTAATTCTGGTTTCCAGCTACACATTACGATATCAGACTTGTGATTTTTTTTAAACTGTCTCTTGTTTGGGAAAAGTAACGAACAAAATTGTTCAAAGTTTAAATTTTTATGATATGTATATAAAACCAACTATTAGATAGGCGTAAGATTATGGCGTCTCAATCTCATGCCAGAGAACTGCAAGCGGTAGTATTTTTGCTGGTTTGTAAAAATACCACGTATATGCTGAATAGGTCCCCAAAGTTCGACAGAAAATGGTTTTTTAGAAGTAAAAATCAAATTGGTATAACCCTTCTAATTAGACGTTTGCTTCTAGAGTGAAGCAGACCTGTTTTAATACCCTCCATCAATGAGTGTGGGCATACTAATTTCATCATTCTGTTTATAACGAAACAGAAATGCTTGAGTGCCATGACGTGTCGTCATTATATTTTACGTCGTTCCATCCATGTCCGACCCTGTGTAAACGTCCGTATTTCGAAAGTACTCTAACTTTCGAAGAAGTAAATTTAGCGGCTCGAATTGATAGTTTTGCACAAATGCCTCTTATTGATGTAGATCCATTGAGATTGTATGGGGGTTTAAGCCCATAACAGTCGCATTTATCGATTTTTCTGAAATGTAAAACAGTGCGATTTATTAATGATATAGCTGTCATGTAAACCGATCTGGGGTCTAGACTTCTTGAGCGTCTAGAGGGCGCAATTTCTATCCGATTTGAATGAAGCTTAGCATCATGAAGTGTTTCTTATGACTTCCAACAACTAAGCTAAGTAGGGTTCAAATCTGTCTATAACCCGATATAGCTTCCATATAAACCGATATTGAATCTTGAGCCACTAGAGGGCGCAATTCTTATCCGATTTGGCTGAAATTTTGCATGAGGTGTTTTGTTATGACTTTCAACAACTGTGCCAAAAAGCTTTACTAATTGCTCGATTTCGCTTAAATTTGGATCAGTGAATTGAATTAGACCCTTAGAGATTTCTGAGACTCTTATTGTCTAGATCGCACCACATTTAGATAAAACTTCCATAAAGAGCTATACTCCAATTAGTGTCTTGAGCCTATATATGGCGCATTTATATGCCATTAAGTCTCATTTCGCGACATTACTTAGGCCCAAACCTTGAGTTGCCCTATACCCTTCAATAACCATACCGAATATGACTCAGATTGGACAAATGGTCCATATAACTGCCATATAGACTGATCTTCTGATTTAGGACACTTTACATTCGCACCAAATATGGCATAGATCGACCCACATTTTGATATAAATAATTGTTACTTAATTGAATGTTCGTGGGAGATCGTTTATGTGGGAGCTCTACCGGGTTAAAGACCGATTTAGACCGAACTCAACGCAGCTGTTGGAGGTCATAAGAGAACACCATGTGCCAAATTTTGGCCAAATCGGATGAAAATTGCTGCTTCCAGGAGCTCAAGAAGTCAAATCGGGAGATCGGTTTATATACCGATTTGAACCGTACTTGACACAGTTGTTGGAGGTCATAGCGGAATGCTTTGTGCAAAATTATAGCCAAATCGGATACAAATTGAGACTTCCAGGTGCTTAAGAAGTCAAATCGGTTTATATGGGGGCTATATCCAAATCTGACCCGATATGGCCCATTTGCAATCCCCAACCACCTACGTCAATAGTAAATATGCAAAATTTCAAGCGGGTGTCTTTCGCTTTCGGCCGCTATCGTCATCGACCGACGGGCGGCCAGACATGGCTAGATCGAATCAGAATGTCGAGAGGATCAAGAATATATATACTTTATGGGGTCGCAGATCAATATTTCGAGGTGTTACAAACGGAATGACTAGATTAGTATACCCCCATCCTATGATGGTGGGTATAAAAAAGAAGATAAGCATATCCATGGTGGTGGGTATCCCAGGTTCGGCACTGCCGAACTTAATGCGTTTATACTATGTACTAGTTGTGATCATTTTATTTCATTCAATTTCAAAATGTCAATTTTCTATTCTTATTCTTCTTGCAGGCACCCTTCTTTATTGGTAAGTTCAATTTTAATACTTGTAGTAATAAAACAGTTGTACTTCTTTGTAACGAACTTCCCTATAACAAATTGATCTATATAGCGAATAAAAATTTGAAAACGCAGCTTTTTTCCAGCCATTTTTACCTATAAGAAATTCAAAATGCAAATTTGCCTCTTGAACATAGATTGAGCTAAGGAACAGGGGCAAAGAAATAAAGAAATTCTCTATAACGAAAACCTCTCCTTAACGAATTTTTTTTTTTAAGCGCAATTTGAAATTCTCGTACAAGCTCATCTCTCTATATTATCACTCAAACTAATCTCTCAAAACTTATTCAATGTTCATCATCAACGCACTTGCAGACAGCCACAAAATGAATATTGCTGCAAAATACGTTAAATTTTCAATAATTACTATGTCTAGTTTCTCGTATGCACCAAATAATGATTTGGGTTTGCTTTGTGTATTCAAAAACAAGCAAAACAGTGTTGTGTGAGAAAAAAAATAACTTTAAATAATTTTTGTAGTGGCCTGTTGCACAGTGGGATGGAGAAAAAAATTAGTGAAAATAAGTTCGTTTGCCTTTTGCAACTTCTAAGGCATTCCCAATATATATTGCATCCTTTCACGGAATATTTTCAAATCTATAGCCATTGAATTACCACTACAGTGTTGATGTCGTTGAATTCGAGCCTACACTCGCTGAACCATTTCAAGTTTGTTAGGGTTTTTTTTTGACTACCGTCATGGCATTTGCCATTTGCAACGCTGCCAGAATTATTATGACTATTTATGGTGCGATGCACAAACATTTTGTTTACTTTATGGTGTTTGAGTTCGCCGACAATAGTCGCCGCTTAAGATTTTTCTTTCCAAATATAATTCAATCACACTATTACGCTTGAACTCCATCACGAATAAAATTCTTTTTGAACAAATTCATAACCAAATGTCCGATAGTATAGCAGCGTTATGGCAACTTCCGTTAGCCGCCCCAAGGAACCCATGGTACGACCAGGAGTGCCATAAAGCTACTGAAGCCAAAAATGCATCACACAGTGCAACTTTACAGTCAGTCACAACGCGCCAAGTAATAGAGAGGATATGGGAGAAAAGGAGAGAGAATGAATGAAGTCCGAAATTCTATCAAAGATTTAAACATCAAAGAAATGGCTTTGGTACAGGCACATCCAAAGAAAAAGAAATCTGGTAGCAGATACAGATAGTGTGCTGGGTATATGGAAAGAATACTGTTTTCAGCTGCTGGTATCCGATGATTGTAAAGATGTGTATACCACAGAACCAAACCCTGATGATGGTATAGAATGTATGCCTCCTAGTCAAAACGTGGTCCAAGTATCATTAAACCGGCTGAAAAGAAGTGGGCAGCAGTAGCCCAAGGGTTGCCCGCTGAAATGTTTAAGACCAGAGGCGACTCACTGATAAGGCGTATACAACAGCTCGTCTGTGCAATCTGGCTAAAAAAATGCATACCCGATGATTCCAACTTTAGTATACTATCTGGAGATGATAAACTATCGATAATCGCAACATTCGATCGCATTTATGTAAAAACTGTCAATACACACACCGAATAAAACCAAATTTAGTCGATTGGAAGTCATGGGAGAAATCATTGTGCAAAATTTTAGCCCAATCGGGTTAAAATTGACAAAATGTATCTTGTAGGATACATTCAGTGTCGAACAGCTTAGGGTAAGATATCGCTGCCATTTGACCGATTTATAACCTTGCAACAGCCGAATTTATTGCCCGATTTCACTGAAATTTGGTACAATGAATTGCACTTGACTTGTAAATGGGCAGAGATAGACGCATCGATAAGTAACCGATCGGCTTGGAATCCCTTTCTAAATTGATTACGCTTTTCCCCTCTGTCTGTCTGTCTATCACATAAACAGGCATGCTAATTTGTATTCAAAATACAGATCACAGTTTCCATCAGATCATCTTCAAATTTGGCGCGGACATATATTTCGGCCTACAGACGCAGCCTATTGAAAATAGAAGGAATCGGTTTAGATTATATGTTTGTCTTTTTTCGACTAATATTCCAGTTATGTCGTCATTTGTAAACGGATCCTCACGAAATATTAAAGAACGATTTTTTTATGACTGTCGGCATTGCTCATAATAATCAGTTCAGATTTATATAAATGCAAATTTGCCCATGAACATTCCATTAGGGAATTAGGGGCAAACTTCTCACAAATCAATGAATGTTGTCCGATTCAATTTTGAGCTTAATGATAACGAACCTCCTTTTTATTGCCGAACGTCGTGCCGCAGAGCGACACCTTTTTGGGGAGAAGTTTTTACATAGCCTCACCAATGTCGCCAGCATTAGGAGGGGATAACCACCGCTGTAAAATTTTCTAATGTTCCTGCTAGGATTCGAACCCAGACATGGCCTCCATAACATGTATCGCCCGATTTCCACTTCTCAAACGTATGCAACAAACGTTTTATTAACCAATCTCAAAATTCTACACGATGCTTTCTTCCATGCATTTGGAACATTGGTTAAAATTGCTCTGATTGGTCTGCACTACCCAGATTTTGCCTTGTTTTATTTTTTTACCCCCCAATAATAACCACAAGGAATAACACAGTGAGATACTAAAGAACAAATTCGGCCACCGGTTTAACAATCAAATCATGAACCTGCACATGTGTTGGTGTGCCAAGGGCATATAGCACGCTATGGGCCACATCTTCAGCATTCAAAAAATTTCCATCCGTATAGTCCCTTAGATAGTTATCAAGGAAAGGTGTGTCCGTTGCACCAGGACTTATGGTCTGCAAGAAGAAAAAAAAAGAAATCATAATATTTAGCAAAGTTTTACAAAATGTCCTCAGGCTACATACAGTGATTTTAATTTTTGTATCAAAGTGACGAAATTCTTGTCTATAAATTTCCGCCATTGCTTTTAAAGACCACTTGGATGCAACGTACATGCCCACCATGGGTGGGACCTCTTTGGGTGCTATGGGTATATTATGGCCTCCAATACTGTTTATAATAAAGATATGACCATCGAAATTACGATCTCTCATAGATTTGTAGGCTCTTTGGTTGCAATGGACCACACCCATAACATTGGTTAGCAGCATTTCTTGTATGAAACTGATGTCACCGTTTAGAAGTGACTGTGGATGAAACAACCCAGCTGAGTTAACAAGTATATCGATGCCATCGCATTTGCTCTCAATTTCGTCAAATGCTTCATTCACCCAATGCAAATCGGAGACATTACATTTTAGAGCACTAAACTTGTGTTGCAGTTCTGCAGGTAATTCTTTCTTCATCTGCTCCATAGGTTCTATGTGTCTAGCCAGACCTACAACTTGGATACCATTCTTCAGGAAAGCCTGTGTTATGGCAGCACCTATGCCTTTGCTGGCACCTGTCACAACGGCGACTTTGTTGTACCAACGATCCATTGTTGAAAAAGAAAAAAACCAAAAAATCAAAGTTGTTTAAGCCTCAACCGTTTGTTTCACATTGGCCTAGACAAATGTTCTAAAACTTTATAAAGATGCAAGAGTTTTGAAATTCTCTCAAAAGTTGTTTTTACTTCAACTGCAGTGTTTAAAATGCTGGTCAGCACGCGTGTTAAGCTTATCGCGAAGCTTTTTTTTTAAAGCACAATACAGTAGTTTCACACTCAAATTTAGCCCATACACATGGAATGGGAAGAGAGAACGCATAAAACAAGCAAAAACACAGCCGTGCCTAAATTTGCATACCCATCACCATCTCCAACATCACTAGTTACATCCAAATGTGGATGTTATAGAAGTCGCAATTTCAAATTTCAATGAAATGGTGCAATAAATGCGCCTTTAAATGGATTACGACCTTAGAACGTAAGAGCGTTCTATATGGCAGCTATATTTAAATATTATTCGATTTGGTCCATAAATGGAAATGATGTTGACGAATCTAATACAACTCACTGTTTAAAATTTTGGATAAATCGGGTACAAAATGCGCCATCTATTGGAGATGCCAAATCGGAAGATCAGTCTATATACCATCTTTGTATATCCAAATATGATACCAGACTCGATACTGGTATGGAGAGGTCTACTAAAGGGTGATTTTTTTGAGGTTAGGATTTTCATGCATCAGTATTTGACAGATCACGTGGGATTTCAGACATGGTGTCAAAGAGAAAGATGCTCAGTATGCTTTGACATTTCATCATGAATAGACTTACTAACGAGCAACGCTTGCAAATCATTGAATTTTATTACCAAAATCAGTGTTCGGTTCGAAATGTGTTCATTCACCGTAACGTTGCGTCCAACAGCATCTTTGAAAAAATACGGTCCAATGATTCCACCAGCGTACAAACCACACCAAACAGTGCATTTTTCGGGATGCATGGGCAGTTCTTGAACGGCTTCTGGTTGCTCTTCACTCCAAATGCGGCAATTTTGCTTATTTACGTAGCCATTCAACCAGAAATGAGCCTCATCGCTGAACAAAATTTGTCAAAATTTGAACACATTTCGAACCGAACACTGATTTTGGTAATAAAATTCAATGATTTGCAAGCGTTGCTCGTTAGTAAGTCTATTCATGATGAAATGTCAAAGCATACTGAGCATCTTTCTCTTTGACACCATGTCTGAAATCCCACGTGATCTGTCAAATACTAATGCATGAAAATCCTAACCTCAAAAAAATCACCCTTTAGAACTCAATGCTTCAAATTTCAGCAAAATCGACTAAAAATTGCGTCTAGAAGTACAAGAGGTATAAAAGGCAGATCGATTTATACGGGAGCAGTGTCTATGTGTTAACCGATATGGCCCATTTACAATCCGAACCAACCTACATTAATAGGAAGTATTTGTACCAAATTCAATCAAACGCCTAGATTTAGTCCTTCGAAGGGTAGCGTGCTTTCCACAAACAAACAGACGGACGGACATGGCAAGATTGACTTAAAATATCATTCCGATCTATATTATATATTCTTAATGTAATCTTAGACCAATATTTCGAGGTGTTACAAACAGAAAAGCGAAGTAAGTTTAGCCAGGTTTTCGGTGGTATGCATTCGTTGGAGGTTTTTTAGGAAAATTGAGTCTGAGCCGAAAATCCTTTGGGCGATAAGAAGTTTCGACTCTTTAAGTCGCCAGGCCCTAATGATTTATCACCGATTGAATTACAAGCTGTGTCTGATAGACCGGTTCCTTGGCTTAGTGAGATATACTTTGCTCATAACAGCATGTCATTTGGAATGAAGGGGCACGCAGGTCATTTTAATTCTGAAACCAAAAAACCCTACCGCGCGAAGGCGAAAGATTTTCGTCCTATTAGTCTGTCATCCTTTATGCTGAAGGCTATTGAGAGGTTGATAGAAACATACCAGGCAAATCTGCTGAAACAGCCCTTCACGACCTAGTCGATTACATAGAGGGTTCTCTAGCTGTCAAAGAGTTGGAGTTTCTAGGCATCACCTCTACCGTAAGAAAGTTTATTAATAACTTACTTGCTAAAACATGCATTACGACAGGGATCTGTGCATCAGCAGAGGAACGCCTCAAGGAGATTTACTGTCTCCTCTACTTTGGAATATAGGTACTACCAATATATTTTTGTCTCTGGAATAAAAAGGCGTAAAAGAGGTTTCGTATGCTGATGACGTGGCAATTGCGATTAGGGGAAGTTTCCCAACAACAATAATGTTCCATATACAGAAAGCGTAAAATACCTGGGTGTTTTGTTGGACAGGAAATTGAATTTCAAATCCAACATTTAAGAAAGGGTAAGAAAGGCAACTCTTGCCCTATACACCTCTTATTAACTTGATAATAAAAAAAAAATTGACAAACAGTGGGAAGACAAAATATCCCCATGACTAGGGTAGTATTTCTTGAACAACAAAATTAGTAGTAAATATTTGTTTGTAAATATTACTGTTTGAATAAGAATTTTAATTAGACTTTTTACTTACAGTTCTTTAAATTTTGCATGAAACTCTACTATTCTTGAACGTGGATTCAATTTGTTAGAGACCACAAAGATCTTATATCGCGATAATATTACTTCACAAATATGGCGGTATTTGAAATTATGTCACGTTTACTTAAAAAAAGAAGACAAACACCAGACAAGACAAAAAATTCATATGCCTAGTGTAGTATTTCGGAAATAATGTTATTTATAAAACAATATAATTATTAGCAAATACGTATTTGATGTTTTGTAGTGGATACTGCTAACTGAATATAAATTGTAGTTTCACGTTTTACTAACAGTTCTTCAAATTATGTATGAAACTCTTATCTTTTGCACCGTGGATCGCATTTGTCAGGAACCACACTGTTCTTAAATACCGATAATATTACTAAACAAGAATGCACTGTATTGTCCTCTGCATAGAAAGCCTTGATGAATCAATACTTTGGTAACAGGATCGCATTTGTCAGTGACCACACTGTTCTTAAACACCGATAGTGTTACTAAACAAGAATGCACTGTATTTTCCTCTGCATAGAAAGCCTTGGAGAATCCACACTTTGGTAACAGAAGCCTTTATCCATGCCCATTCAAATCCCGGATTGCGATCATGTTTTTGCCGTCCATAAAAGGTGTATTTATAACCCGATTTCGCTAGCCTTTGGCACAGTGAGTTGCACTAGGTCCCTCGACATCGAATATGGTTTATATCGGTCTATATTTGGGTATAACTGCCATACCCCACGAGTATATATGCATATATCTTCGAGTAAAGTTGTTTGGTACATCAAATATGTATGGATTACCCGATTTCGCCGAATTTTGGCTCAGAAACACTTTTAAGTATTTCGACGTACGTGCTGACTATGGCTCAGATCGGATCATATTTGGATATAACGCTCATGTAGACGGCTCTCCCGATTGAAGGTCTTTCTTATACGTAAATGGTGTATTAATTACCGAATTTTACTGTAATTTTATACACTAACATCGCTACACATTCATGTCGAATGTGATTTATGTAAATGCTATAAAGACCGATCTTCCGTGTAAGGTCTTGAGTCCATTTAAGGCCCATTTATTAGCCGTTTGCTGAAATTGCCGAGTTTGGTCCAGTTAGGACCAAATTTCGATAATGTTGCAGGGTTCATAAATGTTGCATTTTTCTTTGGATTTCGACGATAAGTGTTTTATATGTCCGAGATAGTGGATACTCAAAATTCTCCATCACAGGACGGGGGTGTAATGGGTTCATAAATGGTTAATTTTTCATTGGATTTTGAAGATATATGGTTAATATATCCGAGGTAGTGGGTATTAAAAATTCGGCTTGGTCGAACTTAATGCCTTTTTATTCCCTCCACCATAGAATGGGGGTATACTAATTTCGTCATTCCGTTTGTAACACCTCGAAATATGCGTCTAAGACCCCATAAAGCATATATTCTCAATCGTAATGACATTTTAAGTCGATCTAGCCATGTTCGCCCGTCTGTCTGCCAGTCGAAAGCACGCTAACTTTCGAAGGAGTAAAGCTAGGCGCTTGAAATTTTTCACAAATACTTCTTATTAGTGTAGATCGGTTGGGATTGTAAATAGGTCATATTGGTCCATGTTTTGATACAGCTGCCATATAAACCGATCTTGGATCTTGACTTCTTGATCCTCTAGAGGGCACAATTCTTATCCGATTTAGCTAATTTTCACGTGGTGTTTTTATATCACCTTTAACAACTGTTCTAAGTATGGTTCAAATCGATCCGTAACCTGATATATCTGCCATATAAATCGACTTCCCGATTAGACTTTTTGCGCTTGTAGAGAAGGCCTTTTTTGTCCGACTTCGCTGAAATTTTGCACTTATCATTGAGGAATGACTTCCAGCAACTGTGCCAAGTATGGTCTAAATTAATTCATAACCTGATATAGCCGCCATACAAACCGATCTCGCGATAAGACATCTTGAGCTTCTAGAGAGCGCAATTCTTATCCAAATTTGTTGAATTTTTGCATATGTCTTCCAACAACTGGGCCAAGTATGGTATAAATTGGTTGATGATAGCTGTCACATAAACCGGGTCATTACCTGATATAGCTCCCTTACAAATCGCTCTCCTATCTTGACTTCTTGAGTCGTTAGAGGGCGCAATTATTACCCAATTTGGCTGAAATTTTGCACGAAATGTTTTCTTATGACTTGCAACAACTGTACCACGTATGGTCTAAATCGGTTTATAACCTGATATAGCCCCCATATAAACCGATCTCCCGATTAAACTTTTCAAGCCTATTAAGGGTGCAATTCTTAACCGATTTGGCTCAAGTTTTGAACAATGACTTACACTTTAGTCTCCAACAGCTAAACCAAGTATGGCCACAATCGATTTATGTTATTGTTGTTTTGTAGCAGTTTGTTGTGCTCTATCTTTTGTCTGCTTGATTCTGTTAAGTGTGCAGATCCAGGAACTCTGCCACTAAGGTGGGATGCGTCCAGAGGTATATGGGTCTTAGTTGAGTAGGTCTGGCTGTTAAACAGGTGACAAGTGTCGTGTGGTCCCTTCTCATAGTAGGGACATACATCTTGCACGTCGTCATCAATCCTTGCTCTGTAGGACTCTGGTTTGTCGAGCGAGGTCAATTTCTTCAGGTGCAACGGGAGGCGGTCGTTCTTCAAGGACTACATTCACCCCGTAGCTATTTACCGCATCTGCTAACGTGTCTGCATGAATGTTGTTTAGGCCCGCTTGATCTAGAGGTTCTCTCTTGTAGCGCTGAACCTCACGCTCTAGATCATGAGCATGATCATTTACCTTAAGGCTTCTGGGCGGTGGATACTTTTTCACAAGATGATGATTTCGATGGAGAAAACATGTCGCAGTTCGAACGGCGGCATTCTGACTGATCTGAATAATATTCCCCTGCGTGTCAAAGAACTGACGGGACCACACTGGCGCTGCAAAACTTACCACCGACTGGCCACCGGACGTACAAAGCAACGTGGTAAACAAGGTTTTTTTTTTTATCAGCACCCCAAGTGCTGCCGGCAAGTGACTTGAGGACCTTGTTTCCACTTTTGACTTTATCGCAAAATGCTGTGACATGTGGGGAGAATGTGTAAGAGCTGTTGGGAGTGCAATGGAGAATAGGTAGAGGTTAAACAGGGCCGGAGATATCACCCCGCCTTAAGAAACTCCCTGTTTCACTCCACGATGCTTCGAATTCTTTTCCCTGAATTTCACAAATGACTGGCGACCACACGGATAATTCGCAACCCAGCGTTTCAGACCCGGCTGGAGGGATGTGATGGCGATGTCTTCAAATAGTTTGGCATGGCTGACCGTGTCGAATGGCTTCCATGGGTCCAGTGCCACGAGGACCGTCCTATCACATGGCCTGGGCTTACTGAAGCCACGGTAAATGTGTGCGGTGATGACATGCAAAGCAGTTGTTGTGCTATGCAGTCTTCGAAATCTATGCTAATGCTCGGCGAATGGAAATTCTTCTACGAGGCTCGGGTGGAGGAATGCCTCAAGCGTCTTGACTACTGGTAAGAGAAGCGAGATCCGTCTGTAGGACTCCCCCAAACTCGGGTCCTTTCGAGGCTTCAGTGGCGGGATCACTCTGCGGGATCATTTTCCAGACATCGGAAACTATAAGAGTGCTCAATGACAGGATGAGGACAGTGTTAAGGTACTTAACTCCAGGTAGATCCAGATTCTTAAGCATCAATGTAGAGATTCCGTCGGGGCCCAACGCCTTGGTTGATTTGGCGCCACGGATGACATTCGTAACTTCGTCCACGATCAATTGTAATGGCTCTCCTCCTTGTCCTGTCACTCTCGGGATGCACAATCAATTGACGGTTGGACAACCTGGCGCATCTCTTCGGATCAGCCACGGTTACGTCGCCAAAAGTGAGTGAGGTCCTGTCATACCGTCTACCGGGGTTCGAGAGTGACCTAACAGCAGACCACAGCTTGCCTAAACCGGTACCTAAGTTGCATTGCTTCAAGATTCGCTTATGTTCGTTGACTACCCTGTTTATTTCCTTATTAATCTGACTCTGGGGTAAGTGGAGTCCGCACAACGAATCCCATCACTGCCTTCGACGGGAAATTGGGCCGCACTTGGGGTATTCGACCGTCTGGTATAAAGCGAGTGGTTGCTGCGTTAATGATGTCTCGGAATTTCCTCTCGGCAGCTAACACATTCGAGGTGTCAGTTCACTAAAGCGACGATTGGTGTACTCTATGAAGACAGCCCAATCGGCCATCTTTGAAAAATCTGCCGGAGATCAGAGGTTCTGAAGTCGGGTGGTCGGTCCATGGTGTGAATTATGGGGAATTGTTCTGATCCCTAAGAATTGACAGCTTGCCAGGATGTGTCATTCAGGAGATAAGGGGAAGCAATGGAAATGTCTGGCGAGCTACTACACCTCCTCATAATCCTAGTGGGGGTATCCTCATTCACCATGCAAAACGTGGAGCCTTTAATCTGCTCTGTCAAAGCTATGCCCCGCTGGTCGTTACCTAGAGGATAATGCTAGAAATGTGATGCGCACTAAAGTCTCCTAGAACCAGACGATTATGGTCAGATAGGAGCCCACTTACGTCCGGCTTGTAAGTCTGGCCATTAATTGGTACACAGTCACCAAACGGCAGTATATATACCATGTATAGCTCTATCTCGGCAATACAGGACCTGACTGATATCCCCATGTACTCCATGTAGGAGTCACTAGTGCCAGGCGTAGAAGAGATAGATCTATACTGAAGGCCAATGCCTCACCTCCATTTCTTAAGCGATCCTTACATATCACATTGTATCCGTGACAACTGTGCAAGCACCAAGGTGTTGGTCAGCTTAGTCTCCTGGATCGCTGCAACCAACATGTTCTTCCGACTCATAAAATTCACTTTCTTGTCTATCTTACCTCGGAGACTGTTGCAATTCAATTGCAAAAATGATACACCTTCTGGAACTGGCCTGGTATTATTGAGACTGCGATGCTGCTGTTGTGTATATTGCCGCACTGGAGAGGTCGAAGGGTCACATAGTACGACGATGACGCTTGTGACCCACTGCTGTCTATGGTCGCACAGCACCTTGCAAAATATTCAGTATGACTACACTCCCGTAGTAACGTAAGGCCAGAGAAAGATCGGAAATGTTACAACTCCATGCACCGGTTACACCTCACCGACACTGACCGATGATGGAGGCGGTTCTGGCAAACCGAACAGAATCCGGGTTTCTTTGCAATCCCGGCACTGACCAGAAGCGTGCAGATAAGGCACTACACGGTATGCCTCTCCTATGACGAAAAAATGACGAACACCTGGTATAGCTCCAAGAGCATAGCAATTCTTATCCATTTTCCTTTGTTTGCCTATGAAGATATATCGGGCAAAGAACTTGAGAAATACGAGCTATGGTGGAGAGTATATAAGATTCGGTCAGGCCAAACTTGGCACGCTTTAACTTGTTGTATATTATTGTTTCGTATTTTGCGCTCCTCCTAACAACCTCATCGTAAATTGATCAGCAGACATTTTCCGCTATCAACAGGCTTTTAGCAGACAGACTGCTGATATAAAATGGCATGCATTTTGCTATTACAACAATATTTCCTTGGTAATAGCAATAAAATTAATAACAACAGTCAGCAGACAGTGTATGCTATTAACAGCAGACTTTTTTCTATGGTTGTGGAATAACTACCACAAATGCCGCCCAGATATTCTATATAAACTGTCAGTCAATTCCAAATTTGATTTGTAAACAGACGTTTCTTTCGAATTTCATCATCTATCGGGGATATGACACTTTGTGCACCACATTGGCCACCAGACAGCACCTGATTTAGTGATTTCCAACTTTTTGTATTGCTATACCCACTGTGCCCATTTTAGTTTTAGAACTGTACACATAATTTAAAACGTGTATTTGTTTAAATATTTCTTTAAATATTTATTTAAAACAAATAATTTTCTTTTGTTCTTCATTAAAACAAATCCAAAATTTTTCATTTTTGTAGCTTAGAATGAAATGCTTATATTAGTTTAGTAATTTGGCCAACTCTAGTGCAGTTTAAGATTATATCCCACCATGGAACGTTGGCAAAACAGAGTGGCTGTAGTGACGGGAGCCAGTTCTGGCATAGGAGCAGCCATTGCCAAGGATTTGGTAATGGCAGGCCTCAAAGTTGTAGCCTTGGCTAGACGGGTGCCTCGAATGCAGCTACTAAGAGACTCTTTGCCAATTGAAAAACGCTCTCAACTTATTATTATGCAATGTGATGTTACCGACTTGAATAATGTGGATAGAGTCTTCGACGAAATTATCTCAAAACTAGGAGGCATCGATATATTGGTCAACAATGCTGCAAGTCTGAAAAATGGTCTATTGTCCACCATGGATATTAAGGAGGTTCAGGAAGTACTTAATACCAATGTCCTTAGTGTGGTCCATTGTACGCAGAGGGCATTCAAATCGATGAAAGATAGAAATTTCAATGGTCACATTATTATAGTCAATAGTATAGCTGGTCATAATGTATTGGCAGGGTTGCCTCAGAGTGTTCCCAGCATAAATATTTACTCACCCACTAAATTTGCTATTACAGCTATAACAGAAATGTACCGGCAGGAATTCCATGGATTGGGTACAAAAATCAAAATTTCGGTGAGAAAAATTAGTTTTCCTCTTCAGTTGAGGTTTTTATCGAAAAAAATGTTTGCATTTCAGAGTATAAGCCCCGGCTTTGTGGACACAGAGCTTTTATTTGACGAACTACGTCAAGCGGTTTCCCACTGCCTGCTACAGTCAAGCGATGTTTCAAATGCCGTTTTGTATATGCTGTCTACTCCACCCCATGTCCAAATCCATGAAATGATTATAAAACCCTTAGGAGAAGCTGTTTGAGGAAGTTTTTAGTATGCGGTTGACAGGCTACAGATTTTTCTTAAATAAACGGTTGAAGTTATAAATCGGAGAGCAATGGAGTTTTTTTTTTATTAATGGCCTTTACAGAAAAGGACAAATTCTTTTAAGGGTCTGATATATACCGCCATTCGAATATTTTGAACCTACACCACAGCTATGCGGCCCCCATAGCTGATCCGTCTCTGACGCTGACTGTCTGGGTTCACATCGCGGCGAGAGCATAAGAAAAACTTTTCAGCGGTGTTATTCCCTTCCTAGTGCTGGCGAGACTTGCGATGTATTTACTAGAGTGATGACTTTTTGACTTTTTTTTTCTCAAAAATAATTTTTGCTTATACAGCTAATTCGGGACATTATGATTTTAAAGTATTAAGTAAAAATATGTGTAACTTAAATTAGTTCTTCGGGTTGTTCTTAAGGCTCTTAGGTTAAAGTTAGCTCCAATAACTAGTTGGGTAACCCTTTCATGTAAATAATGCTCTTCAACTTAGGGGAAGGCTTGCAACTAACTTTTAAGCGAACCTGGGAGACATTAAGCCAAAATTCTTGTACATATTAGAATAGGAACAGGGGCCGCATTTCAATTTGTTCTACTCCCCAAAGCTTCCGAGAGTTTTTAAATGGGTTTGAATACGGTGATCTGAGAGGATCAGACCTGAACAAATCTGTTTTTATTAAAAAAAAAACTAAGGTTTAACGCCCCTGGAGGCAAGTTTTGGAGCATTATCGTTCATAATAACGAATGAAGTTGGCATTACTGTCTCCGTTGTATCTCTATGGAAATGGTGTTCCATACTTTGAGTTTTCATGAAAAACGACAACATATTTGCGATCTAAAGTTGCGCTTACAAGATTCTGTAAGATTCAAATTGAATCGGGTATCTTCACTAATGTTGCTGTGATGCACTGATATATTGAACAGTTGGTGGATTTTCGACAATAACAGTATAAAGCCATTATGCATTAGGATAGGGTTTCTCAAGATTTATCTTTTAAAAAAGAATCAAGGCTCATGGCCTTTGGCCTTTGGCTCATAAATAACTGCAATTTAAGATTTATCTCGAGGTGACCAATCCCATGGATCAGCGTCTGGACTCACTAAGGTCCACAAATTTTGCATACTTATTGAGAAACACATATTTATCCGTTCAAAAGTTTAAGAATTATTTCCAATACTTTTTGATTTTGCAACACTGTGTGCCGCCAGACTTTCGCTAAATATGCAGATATCCGACCGGTCGATGTTCCTTATTGACATTATCTCCATAGCCTTGGCAATTGCAAAGAACTCTGCCTGGAAACTACTGCAATCTCTTTCATGCGATTAGAGACATTTATTGGGTTGCCCAAAAAGTAATTGCGGATTTTTCATATAGTCGGCGTTGACAAATTTTTTCACAGCTTGTGACTCTGTAATTGCATTTTTTCTTCTGTCATTTATCAGCTGTTACTTTTAGCTTGCTTTAGAAAAAAGTGTAAAAAAGTATATTTGATAAAAGTTCATTCTAAGTTTTATTAAAAATGCATTTACTTTCTTTTAAAAAATCCGCAACTACTTTTTGGGCAACCCAATACATATGGTTCCATCTGGAACCCATCTTAATCCACAAACTTAATTTCACCTTTCCGCCAAATAAGGTATAAGCATATGCAGCCTACTATTCACAATGCCCACCCTCGATAGGTAGCGAGTTTGCATGTCGGCCATAGTCCCGCTCAGGTTAGGTTTACAAGAGTCACTGTGTTTGCCACTATGGACATACACCTAAGCCTGTAATCGGCTTGTTGCGCGCTCTAAATACTAAAAAGTAACATCGCAATGGAGAATATAAGACAAGAGTTCCGTGCTACTTTCAAAACCCCTTATTGTTTTCCATAAAACGGCCCTAAGTTGGTTTATGTCTGTTATTGTGTGCCCACTTAAGAACCGATATCTGTTAGCCGCGAAAGCCGGGCAATGACATAGCAAATGCTCAAGCCTCTCATCATTATCTCCACATGCCCTCCATATGCTATCACTTGCCGCACCGATTTAATATATGAGTAAGCTCGTAGCCCTATGTGTCCCGTTATGTTACCGAAAGCTATACTGACCTCCTGCTTACTTCCTTTCAGCAATAGCCTCGTCTTCTCACAATCTGGTTTTCCCCATAGGATTTTCGTCGTCCTACCGACCGTTTCGCTGTTTTACTGTTTTAAATGCGCGTTCCTAGACCATGCCCTTAACTCAGACTGCGTCAACCGAATGGCTTCGGGTTAGTCCCGCTTAACATGAAAGCTGAGAAGTTAAACAGGTATTCACTATTCATTGCCTTAAAAAGTAAGGGCCAGCACACTAGCTTACAAAAATAATATTCAAACACTCCCACAAAGAAGTAAAATTTGGACTTAACGTTGTATATATTCCATGAATTATTCACTATACATAAGACCAGAAGAATCAAGAAGTAGAATAATATCCCAAAAAAGTGCTGTCTTGGAAAAATTCTAGCTCGAGATGGTCAGAGATATCCCCAATTTGTTTTTTTTTTTTTTTGTTCTCTCCATTTAATGTCATGTATTTGGTACATATTGACTCGTCAAAAGTCGGAACATTTTAAGAGTCTAATGAGTGCTGTCCGATTCAAGTTTTTAAGCTCAATAATAAGTGGCCTCCTTTTTATAGCCGAGTTCGAACGCCGTGCCGCAGTGCGACATCTCTCTGCAAAGAAGTTTTTACGTGGCATAGTACCTCACACATCTCGGGCCGAACAATTTTCTTATGATGGTCTCGCCAAAATCCGCAGCCAGTCTTTCAGCATCATAGGCGGACATGCTAACCTCTGCGGTACGGTGACCTCCATTTCGTTTGTAACATCTCGAAATATTGATCTGAGACCCCGTTGAGTCGTATTCGTCTACCGCCGAACAATTTTCTTATGATGGACTCGCCAAGATTCGCACCAGGTCGTTCAGCATCATAGGCGGACATACTAACCTCTGCGCTACGGTGGCCTCCGTTTCGTTTGTAACATCTTGAAATATTGATCTGAGACCCCGTTGAGTCGTATTCGTCTTGACATTTTAAGCCGATTAAACTCTGTCCATCCACCTGCCGAACTTATATAGATATTCACTTGAAATTTTGATGTAGGTAGTTGGGTACTGCAAATGGATCTTATCGGTTCAGATTTGGATAAAGTTCCCATATAAAGTAGTCAACTTGACTTCTTGAGACCCTATAAGCCCCGATTTGGCTGAAATCTGGTGTGTGAAATACCTTTACAATATCCAACACGTACACCAAAACCAGCGCAGATATGTCGATAAATAGATATGAGCCCATATCAACCGATACCGGTATTTGATTTCTTAAGTCCCAATAGATCTCAGAGTTTGTTTGATTTGTCTGAAGTTTATCCCCTTCAACAAGCGAACCAAATCTCTTACGGATAGATGCATTCATAGTTATAGGCCCCTTATAAACCGATTGCGGAATTTGACGTACTGAGTTTCTATACACCGATTTAGAGGAAACTTGGTATGCCTTGGTAGGTCTACGGTAACACCTTCGTACCACCACATAAATATCGCTCCCATAAAAATCGAACTTCTTGAGGCCTTAGAAGATTCAGCCATTACCCGATTTGATTTCTTCAAACTAAACCAGATATAAGGTTAATATGTGTAAAAAAAAAGATTCGGGCCGGCCGAACTTTGCACATTTTCACTTGTTTTCTTTCTTAACAAATTGTCACTTTTTGATTTTTGCAAGCTAGTGTTGCACTTTACGGCTTTGTTGAGATATTAGTTTATCATGTTTCCACGTGTTTATTATACAATTTTCTATAAAACTTTGTTTAAAAATATCTAACTCGTTTGATATCACTAAGCTGTTTAAATATTAGTCACACTAGGGTAAATCTATGAAACAGAAATCCAATGTCAATAGAATGGAGATTATAGTGAATTTTTTCATTTTATTAAAAAATTGTGTTTAAAAATAGCTAACTCGTTTGGCATTAGCAAGCTGTTTAAATACAAGTCACAGTAGGGTAAATCTTTGAAACAGAAATCCATTGTCAATAGAATGGAGATTATAGTAACTTTTTCATTTTATTAATAAAAGTTGGAAATTTTAGTAAAAAAAAAACCTAAATAGTATATAGGTTCATAATCTTAACATCCATTTGGTACAGTGAATTATTTAAATCGCAAAGCGGCCTTGAAGAGTATGGGCCGAAACGTACATGCTATAGACGATTTCTCTGGTGTAAGAAATTTGATTGCAATGGTCATCATGTTTCCCATATCTAATTCTATACAACTTGGTACAGGGTTTTCCGATTTTGATTGTGGATATTGTAGATAGAAATCGCCTCCAGGAAGACCGTACTATGGTCAGGCAGTCTAAAACAGATCTGAGTCCCTGGGTTCTCAATGTGGACACCCAGGCTCACTCTGTTCTCTAGCTTCCATGTAGCATGATCTTCCAGATGGCAGTACTAGGGTTCAATCCAAGACTGTACAGCTGGCAGCAGAGCCTCGTACTCGACTTCAAGGTTCATCTCAGGTATCGGATCGGAAACCTCTTCCCTTCCTTCCAGGAAGGTAGGAATAATCGAGGGGACGATAGGCCTCGATTATACCGCGATGGTATGAGCTGCTCCCATCCTCAATCCATTCTCTTATCACCTTAAGTCTCATAGCCACAGTGTAACCTCACATTTATTCTGTATGTCAATGGGTCGAATATCTATAATAGTCTCCAGCACTCTAGTGAGCGTGGTCCTCATCGCTCCTCCTATGCTAAGACTACATGTTCTCTGAACCTGTTGTATGGTCCTTATGTAGCACTTTTTCTCCATAGCAGTTCACCAAACTACTGAGGCGTAAGTAAATATTGGTACAATCACGCTTCTGTAGAGCCAGTGAACTATCCTCGGATTCAGGCCCCATTTCGAGCCTACTGCCCGTCCACATAATGCCAAACATCTGTGAGCCTTCTCAGTACGCTCCTGAAAGTGACACTTCCAATTCAGTATCCTGTCCAAGATCACACCTAAATATTTGACCTTGTCAGATAACGAAATCATCTTATTGAGGAAACGTGGTGCATTGGCCCACCTTCTTCTTCCTCGTGAATAGGCATATTTCTGTCTTCTCTGGGTTAATTTTAAGACCTCTGGGTCTAGCGCAGTCATATGCCATATGCAAGATCCTTTCGGCCCTTCTGTATAGATCGTTCGGATCCTTACTCCTTAAAAGTATTATAACATCGTCTGCGTAGCAGACGGACCCAAATCCCTCTTCAGTCAGCATCCGTAATAGGTCATTTATATTTATGCTATGGGACACACAATGTATCCACCTGTTCCTTAGCATATGGTTTATCCGGTCTCTAAGGATCGGGTCCACCCGGTACTAGTCTCCACCGACCTTGCCTTGACATAGACATGCTGTTTGTATTTGAGCAGTTTGCTGGATGTCCTACTCTTTATCATGGTGTCCACAATACGTTCCATGGTTTTGAGTAGAAAGGACGTAAGGTCCGTAGGCCCATGGTGTCGCATAACTTGCGTTGCCGGGTTTGGGTATAAATACCACCCTTGCCTCCTGCCAGGCTTTCGGATTCTCAGGCATGTTGTGAAAATATTGGCCAGATAGTAACGCCGGGAATATTCCATCAGGTCCGGGTGACTTAAATGGTTTGAAGCTCCTCAAGAATTCCTTCACCATAAAGTCTCGCCGTATACTGTGGAAAATAGGTTTTCATCAACATCCTCAACATGTCCTCCGTTGTCTCTGCTCTCTGACTCTAAGCCTTATGTAGCGACGCTTAGAGAAAGAGTGTTCCATGGAGACCCTCCATTCAGGAACCTCATCAATGAGATTTTTCGAACATATCGTCAAATCTAATTCCTACTCCCTAATCCTATTAGATATGATAGCGGTGTTACCAATATTAATTATTAAGTGTAATTGGATCGTTAGTATTCAAGAACTCTACCGGGGCTTGGTCCCGCTTATTAGTGTTGGTACTATTCCACGAAATGTGGTAAGAGTTCGCATTGCACCCTATTAGTACCTCGTTTCCTGTCTGTTTTGCTTTCCTCACCAGCTGTTGCAGCTCCGACGTGGTTAGCGGTGTCGGAGAGTCGAAAGGCAGAAAAAGTGATGCCAGGTATGCTTCACCGTCTCCCTATCTCACCACTGTTGCATCCGACTTTGACAACTTTGGGGAAAATATATAATTCATATCTTTATGACAAATAACGCAGATCCTCGGCCGAGTACCAGTGTTAGCGTTTCCATAGAATAATTGGTAGTTTATGTAGTTTAGTCCAGAAACTTTGCTCCGGGTCGGCCATGGCTCCTGAATTAAGGCAGTATGAATCTCGACCTTGCTGATTTTCTCCATCAGAGCGTGTGTATCAGTCTCTCTCCGGCGAAGGTTTATCTGTATTTCCACAATCATTGGTCCTCCAGTAGATGGGCATCTTGGGAGTAGGTAGATCATCACCTACTCCCATCATTTGCTCCCTGCTTTTAAGACTGCATTGACTTTCTTGTAACTGCACTCCATGATGTCATCGTATTAGGTTCTTTGCCTATCCTAGTCTTCCGAATCTTTAAAAGTCGGTAATGGTTCCATTGTCGGGTCCCTGTTCGTTAGGCTGTATTGAGTTTCCATTCCCTATACTGCCTGATGTTTCAATACTAGGATCTTTGCCTATCTTAGTCTTCCAAACCTTAAGTAAATGGGCTTCTTGGGAGTAGGTGATGGTCTGACGCCACCATCGTCGGCTCCGTGTTCAATAGACTACATTGATATTCCTGTCGCGCGCTGTCTAATGTCTCAATATTAGTATCTTTGCCTATCCCAGTCTTCCGAATCTTGAAGTCGTTGATGGGTCCGTCTTTGTTTATCGTAGTCATTCCAGTATTGAAAGAGGCGGTGATTGTTTCATCGTCAGCCCCCTGATCGTTGGGCGGTATTGAGTCACCTGTCACTTCACGGCCTGATGTCTCAATATGAGGATTTCTGCCTATCATAACATTTCCAATCTTGAAAACGACAGTCTTGCTTTCGTAGTGCGCAATGCCTTTAGTCTAAGCCAAACTCGTCACGGAGACTTGATAAATGCCAATCACAAAGAGACTTCTTTCCTCCTTTTCCTCACTGTGGAATACCTCCTACTTCTCTGCTATCAAACCTTAGCTTTGCTTGCCCAATAATCCCAACATGCGTTCCGTCGTAAATTTACTTCCCGATCCCGGGCTGGGGGATGTCCATCTTTCTCACCAGATCGAGCTTTGTGACCTCCCAGGGAGCGTGGATACCTCTGACGAGGTATTTAACGATATCAATACATTCCGCCGACGCAAAACGCAGCGTAAAGATGTACCCTCTGTACTCGCAGCTCATCATTTGTATGGGTAGAATATCTTAAGAGTTCCACACATGTTCGAAAATCCGCTCATTAAGCAGATCCTTCACTTGGGACCGATGATCTGGTGGAATTCTACCGGATGCACTACCGATATTGATAAATAAGCTTATCTTTGCTGCGCTTCCTTGCCACTCTGGCGTATGTGGGCGGCTCCTTATCATTCTCAACGAACATCTTCCCGATCCCTTGGTGAAGACCGTAGCCTTTGTCAGCTGGGGGATGTCCATCTTTCTCACCAGGTCGAGCTTTGCGCCCTTCCAGGGAGCGTGGTTACTTCTGACAAGCTGTTTGACGGTATCAATACATTCCGCTGACGCAAAACGCAGCGAAAAGATGTCTCCTCTATAATCGCAGCTAATCTTTTGTATGGATGGACCCTCTACAGAGTTCCACTAATGTTCGAAAATCCGCTCGTTAACCAGATCCTCCACTTGGGACCGATGATGCACTGCCGATATTGATGACTGCATAAGTCTGCTCATCTCTGTTGTGCTTTCTTGCAACTCTGTCGTAGGAGGGCGGCTCCTTACCATTCTCAGCGACTATCTTCCCTTCCTTGATAGCTGTGGCCTCCTATTGGAAGTCACAGTCCTCCATGAAGACTTGTGGGCCGTGCGCGCTTCCTTCGTTCATTTTCCGACTTTGTCTACCTCCACAGGACACTGTCTGGAGTCTCCATTGCGGGATGGCTGGCTTGGTTTTCCCAGAGTACTTGGAAGCGGGGAGCTCTTTTTCTTCTTCAGCATTTTAGCATTGTTATGCTCATCGGAAGATCTGATTCTTTTTCCGGCTTCCGTAGAAGTGCTTGGAATGTCAGTTTTATCCCTTCCAGCATCCTGCATTTTCGCCCGATTGCGCTGCCGGTACACACTCCTCTGTCCCCTTCGTCGTTTCCCCGATCGCTTTTTCGGTCTGCTTGTGAGCTTAGCAATGCCATCGCTCACTTCTGCCGTCATCCCGCTGCCCTCATCACTCGATTCGGCTGCGATGACTGTTTTTTTGACACCGTTGCTGTCTAAATCCGAGTCAGAAACACCATCCTTCCATAATGCCTGAGGACGAACTGTGCATCCCTTTGGCTTCTCCGTCTCTTCCTTATTAATTAGTGTGACGACTGGTTGTGCGCTTGAATGCTTCAAGCGTCTACAGATAGCCAAGGCACCCATAGGAGGGGAGAACAACATCCTACAGTCTGCCGCCACACAGCAGATGTTGGATCATTGGAGTCAATTTCTAGCCTACTCCAAAAAGGCCTTAAAGCTTTTCGTAATAGGTAGTAGCTATTCCGAGATACGGATATTTTTGCTTTGAAGAGCGAAATAAAAACACGCCCGCTCCACTCAACGGCTACAATAATAATGTAGCCCTTGAGTGATAGTGTACAAGTTTTCAACTATTCTCCCCAATGTGTCGTACTAAAAGTGGAAGTCAATGAATGCGAAGCCAAAAATAGCCAAATGATATTCGATTTAATGTGATTAGCTTTGCTACGTGTGTTTTTGATGTATTCATCTTTAATTCCACATCTAATCTCACAATGGAACGTTGGCAAAATAAGGTGGCTGTTGTAACGGGTGCTAGTTCAGGAATTGGGGCGGCCATTGCCAAAGATTTTGTTTTGGCTGGCTTAAAGGTGGTAGCTTTGGCACGCCGCTTGCAACGCATGGAAGAAATTAAACAGTCTTTGCCACAGGATAAACAATCTCAGTTAAGCATAATGTATTGCAATGTCACAGATCCTGCCAATGTGGATAAGGTTTTCGATCAAATAATTGATGAATTCGGTGGCATTGATGTATTGGTCAACAATGCTGGCTGTGCTAAGAGTGGCCAATTGGTGGATATGGATTTAAAGGATATTACAAATATATTGCACACCAATGTCTTGGGAGTTGTGCATTGTACGCAGAGAGCCTTTAAATCAATGAAGGAGCGCAATTTCGCTGGACATGTCATTATTGTCAATAGCATTGCAGGCCATACTGTTTTGGCGGGTTTGCCCATGTCTGTGCCCAACGTAAATATTTACTCTCCCACCAAATTTGCCGTAAGAGCCATAACTGAAATGTATAGGCAAGAATTTCATGGTTTGGGCACCAAAATCAAGATATCTGTAAGAGCTATATGACATTTTTGGTGAAAAAAGTGTTTAAACTGCAAAATTTTTTCAGAGCATTAGCCCTGGTTTCACGGATACTGAAATTTTGTACGGCGATGTTCGTGCTGCTTTGGGTGATTGCATGCTGGATGCTCATGATGTCTCCAATGCTGTTTTGTATATATTGTCCACGCCACCACACGTTCAAATTCACGATCTGTTGATAAAACCCCTTGGAGAAGGCATCTAAATCAAATAAAATATTCGTTAAAAGATTTATTCATATTTTGTTAATCTTTTGTGAGTTGTAATAAATTAAAAAAAAAAATTTAGTCTAGCGTTCGAAGCCATCAATACAACTTCCAACAGATGCACAGAATCATGTGTACCACGGACCTTGAAGCCATCACACCTAATATGGTTGAAAAGTCTTCTAACCAAAGACGAAACGAGTGGTTGGTGTGTCTTGCTATCTTTAGCTTTCCTTTTCCATTTGCAATCTCCGATCATTGAGCTCGTCTCGATAGAAAAATTGTAAAATTTAATGATCTTCGCCCTAAAATGGAAAATAAATGTAAAAAATAAATTTACATCACTATTGAGTTATGGAATGGAGAGATGCGTTTTTTATGCATTTGAACAAAATTAAAACATCGACGATTTCTGTAGCGAGAACACTGCAAACTCCAAAATCCTTAACCAATGTTCATGTAAACCGATCACGTCAATGTTGGCTTGAAAGGCAGGTATTAAGACCGGACCAAGAATCGAACATGAAAATTTGGGACCAAGCATCTAGTAGGCGCCTTACAACAAAAACACACAGTCGATCAATCTGATATCCAAATTTGGATCAAGTAACGAGGGGGGCCTTAATACAGATGAAACAGGTACATATGTTAGAGTAAGCTCAAAGTGGGTTGGTGCAATCTAGGCAAAAGGAATGGCATTTATGGGCACTTGAGTTCGATTGCAGACACTGCGGTCAGCGGCAAAGTGTTGAATTGACAGATCTGGTATTGCCATCAGGGAGTGTAGTGTGTGGATTTGTATCCAGTGTGGTTAACACACGTTGTCTCCACCTTGGAGTACTCCCAAATGTATCTTTCTTGGTAACTCGATTTTCAGCGAAGCCCCTAAACCTAAACCACGTTCAAAAGACAGAGAGATACCAAGAATGTTGTCATCGATTGGAACGTCACGCCGTCCTTTCCCCCGAAATGACACCAGCGGCAGCAGTGCCTTGCTTCCTGATGGTATTGCCATCAGGAAGTGTAATGTGTGGATGTGTGTCCGGTGTGCTTAACACATGTTGTCTCCATCTGGGATTTGAGGCTTTTGATAAAAACGCATTTTCCACATGATACGACGGGACTCACGGAGACACCGCAATCTGAGAATAATGAATTTGATCGAAGGCTTATCATTACAGAATTTATGGTAAAGAAGTCTTGAGGAGCTTCAAACCTTAAATGGTTTGAAGCTCCTCAAAGCTTCTTCACCCGACCCTGATGAAATATTGTATTTCCAGCGTTACAACAGAAGAAGGCGAACTATCTGGCCTGTATTTTCACAGTGTGCCTACAACTTGCATATACTCCGAAAGCCTGACAGGAGGCAACACATCTATGCAACGTAATGTGGATACCAAGAGTAGGACAGCCAGCGATCTGCTCATATAACAGAATGTCAAAGGGAAGGTCGGTGAAGACTATCCTGCACCTATCCTGTTGTGCATAAAATAGAAGAATCCCTCGATACCAGGACCTCACAATGGTGGTATGCATTGACATCGGGTGGGCTTTTAACAATGTGCGGACTGACACACTAATCCAATTCTGAGGCCAGTACGGGAAGACCAGGTCCTTAGAGACTGGATAAACCATATGCTAAGGAACAGATGGATAAATTGTGGATCCTATAACATAAATATAAGGGAGTAAGTGACACAGGGGTGCATTTTATTGCCACTCCTATGGATGACCATCATAAATGACCTATTACGGATGCAGACTGAGGTGGGATTTGAACCCGGCTGCTATGCAGACGACGTTACAATACTTCTAATGAGTATGGATCCGAACCAGCTATGCAAAAGGATCGTGCAGATGGCCTACGACTGGGCTAGACCTAGGGGTTTCAATGTTAGTTAAAAAAAGAGCCTAATCTGCTTGTTCACGAGGAAGACAAAGGTTGGCCAATTTAACGCTCCACGTTTCCTCAATCGAACAATTTAGGAAACTAAGTTTGATCCATAGGAAACTAAATTTGATGTGTCATATTCAGGAGCATACCGAGAAGGCTAATAGATGTTGGGCACTATGTAGAAGGGCCGTAGACTCGAAATGGGGCCTCAATCCGAGGATAGTCCTCTACAGAAGCATGATTAGTTACGTCTCAGTAGTTTGGTGGACTGCGATGGAGAAAAATTGCACGGATAGTGCAAATGTTTCAGAGAACATGGTGTCTTGGCGTAGGCGGAGCGATTAGGACAACGCCCACTAGGGCACTGGAGAATATTCTATTGTATTGCCATCTGGAAGATCATGTTGCACGATTGGCTTGAGGATCGAGTGGGCCTGGGGGTCTACATTGAGAACACAGGGACTAAAATATGTTTTAGACGGCCTAACCATAAAACGGTCCTGCTGGCGGAGATCAAGACCATCACGGGATGCATGAGGTGGCGTGGTGTTTACGCGAGGACGCCGAGTGTGAACATATTTACGGACAATAAACTGGCCAGGGCAATAACAAACAGGACGGTAAGTTCACGAACAGTCTTGGAGTGTAAGATGGTTATTTATGCCGTCTCTGAGGACGGCACGATCCGCATCGTTTGGGCAGACGATTTGGCAGTGAAGGATCAAGTAACGAAGAGGCCTTTATAGAGATTAAACAGGTATTTATGTTAGGGTAAGCTCAAAGTGTGTTGCTGCAATTTAGGCAAAACGAATGGTAAAAATATTAAAGTCATTATATGGGCTTCCGTCACATAAATCGCAATGTGTATATAATAGCATGCAAAACTTGCGAGGCATTTTTATACCCACTATATCTTGATATAGCCCGATATAGACCGATCGGCCGATTTAGGGTCTTAGGCCCATAAAAGCCACATTTACTATCCGATTTTGTTGAAATTTAAGACAGTGAGTTGTGTTAGACCCTCCGACATCCTTCGTCAATTTGGTCCAGATCGGTCCAGATTTCGATATAGCTGCCATATAGACCGATCCTACGATTTAGGGTCTTAGGCCCATAAAAGCTACATTTATTAACCGATTTTGGTGAAATTTGGGACAGTGAGTTTTGTTAGGCCTTTCGACATCCTTTGTCAATTTGGCCCAGATCGGTCGAGATTTGGAAATAGCTGCCATATATACCGTACCTCCGATTTAGGGTCTTAGGCCCATAAAAGCCACATTTATTATCCGATTTTACTGAAATTTGTGACAGTGAGTTGTCTTAGGCCTTTCGACATCCTCTGTCAATTTGGCCCAGATCGGTCGAGATTTGGATATATTTGCCGTATATACCGTACCTCCGATTTAGGGTCTTAGTCCCATAAAAGCCACATTTATTATCCGATTTTACTGAAATTTAGGACAGTTAGTTGTCTTAGACCCTTCGACATATTTCTTAAATTTGACCCTGATAGGTCCAGATTAGGATATCGCTGCCATATAGACCGATCTCTCGATTCAAGGTTTTGGGCCATAAAAGGCGCATTTATTTTCCGATTTCGCTGAAATTTGGGACAGTGCGTTGTGTTAGACTTTTCTAAATTTTCCTACAACTTGGACCAAATCGGTGCGGATTTGGTTATAGCTGCCATGTAGACCGATCTCTCGATTTAAAGTCTTGGCCCCATAAAAGGCGCATTTATAATCCGATTTCACTGAAATTTGACACAGGGACTTTTGTTAGGCTTTTCAACGTTTGTGTCGTATATGGTTCAGATCGGTTTATTTTTAGATATAGCTACTAAAGACGAATATTTTGTTTTTCACAATCGAACAATGACTTGTACTTATTAATATTTGGTCCAAATCGGAACATATTTCAATATAACTGCTATGCTATGCAGTTTTCACCGGAATTTGATGGAAGGTGGTTTACATATATACCCGAGGTGGTGGGTATCCAAAGTTCGGCCTGGTCGAGCTTAACGTCTTTTTACTTGCTTAGTTTTCATTACAGGTGCTAGTTCGGCAGACATTTCCCAAGGATTAATTTTGGCTGGTTAAAAAGTTGTCGCCTTCGCCCAGCGTCTACACTTAAGGGAAGCACTCTGCCATGTGTCACTTAACTCACAAATATAAATTATGTTTTTGATCGATTTGAGTAATTTTCAAACTAAACAAATGCTTCAGCCTCACGACATCTCTAATATAGGTTTTATCCACCCCTCCCATTTTTAAATTTATAATTTACCCATAAAACATTTTGGTGAATTTATGTAAATAATGTTTGGATTTGAATATTTTTGTTTATAGTTTCTTAAATTTATTCAATTTAATTATCGAATTAAAATACATGCTAATGAAATCACGTGATACGTTCATACGATTTAAACTCTAAAAATAGGAAAAGAAGATGTGCTACTGGTGAAGGTCTCATGCTAAATTAAGATATTAAAACTGGTAACATATTACGACTAACTGTTTTTGAGAAAACGAAATGTCGTTCAAGCTAAGCAAGGAAAAAAAGTTATTATGGTATTATTTACCAACATGCGTCTTCAAGTAAATGTTGCACAGTGGGGTTGGAAAATAATTAGTGGAAATAAGCCTACCATTTGTAAAAGGGTAAAGATATCTTCATGGAATCGCCGGGATTCGAACCCAGGCGTTCAGCGTCATAGACGAACATGTTAACGTCTGCGCTACAGTGGCTCAATTAAGGTATTGAGCTGAAATTTGGCACAGATACGTCTTTTTGATGCACGCTGGTTAAGTTTTTAAATGACCCAAATCGGCCCATGTTTGGATAAAGCTGCTATATAGACCGATCTGCCGATAAAGGGTCTGAAGCCCACAAATGCTTTGCCGCGGCGAAATCTATCAGCCTCAACCCATTACTGGACGTTATCTCGTGGAGGCTAAGCTTTCCGACTGTTGGACCAAAAATGTCTTCCTTCCCTATTTTCGCATTAAAATCTCCCAGAACGATTTTAATATCATGGACGGGGCAGTGGTCATATTCTCTCTCTAGGCGCTCGTCTTTGTCTTCCGTCGGGGCATGGGCACCAAAAAGGCTGATGTTGAAGAATTTGGCGTTTATGCGGATTGTGGCTAGCCTCTCATCCACCGGAGTAAAGCTGGAGACAAGGTGTTTCAGTGTCCGACTAACCACAAATCCACAGCCAAATTCATGCCTTGTGTTATGGCAGCTATAGTATAGTCCGTCACCGTTTAGTGTTGTCGTGACGCCATTCCCAGTCCATCGCACTTCCTGTAAGGCGGTAATATCTGCCTTGTACTTCTCTAATACATCCGCTAGCGCGTATGCTGCACCTTCTCTATAAAGAGTGCAGACATTCTAGGTGCAGATCCGCAAATCATGGTCATTTTTTCGTTTGCGTGGGTCGCCAACGTTGGGGGGGTCCGTTTTTACTATTCCTTTGTTTCTCATAGTAGTTCTCAGTTTTCCGGGGCGGGTTACTGGCCCAGCGTCCCAACCGCATGGGTTTTGTGGGATTGCACACGTATCCCTCGTTGTGGCGACCCGCTTTCTCCAAGATCCGACACTCGCCACCAGCCGCCCTTAACCTGGGAACAGACGCTGATATTGGCCATTGGTTATTTGAAGGCGCCAATAACTCGCCCTGTCATCTCGAGTATCATTGGCACTCAGTATTTAATTAAGAGCCAGTGCCACCTGACTCCTCACTGAGACTCTCCTCTCGAAAATCGTTGACTGCCCGCGGCCGCATTTGCAGCTACTCCGCATAAAAACGGAGCTTTCCACTATCCGCAAACTGTGGTCGCGCCCGGTAGCTTTCAGCTTACCTTCCCGTGATAACGATGGGAACCACACGAGTCGGAGCTCAAAGTTCCAGCCTGTGTGGTGCTTATAGTTATCCCGTATCGGCCGGGGGACAGACGGACACAGCTAAATCATAACAGAAATGATTGTATACTGATCGGCATACTAATCAGTTTGGTTTAGTTCTTCTTCTTGTGAGCTTTGCCAGCAAACGCACAAAGTTTTAATACCCTGCACCACTGTGGTGGTGAAGGGTATACAACCTTTAAATTCTTACCAATATGCCAAATTCATTACAAAAACTATAAAAATTGTTACTCGTATTAACCATACTTAGTATTCGAAATGTATACTGAACAACTCAATACTTAAACCAAGATACAAAGCTTTGAAAATGTTTTCTCAGTCGAAAGTCTCATCTTAACATGGAACGTTGGCAAAATAAAGTGGCTGTCATTACTGGCGCTAGTTCTGGCATAGGGGCAGCTATAGCCAAGGAATTTGTTATGGCCGGTTTAAAAGTGGTTGGGCTAGCTCGACGCACACACTTGATTGAGGAAATGAAAAATAGTCTTCCCTTGGATAAACGTTCCCAGCTAATCGCCATCTATTGTGATCTTTCCAAACCAGAGTCTATAGATAAAGCATTCGATGCGATCATTTCACAATGTGGTGGCATTGATGTTTTGGTTAATAATGCCATTTGCTTTAAGGTTAGTCTAGCGGTCAACATGCCCTGTAATGATCTACAAGAGTTGGTGCAAACCAATTTTATGGCTATCGTCCATTGTACACAAAAAGCCTTCAAATCGATGAAGGAGCGCAATTTCAATGGGCATGTTATAATGATAAACAGCATAGGCGGTTATGCAGTTTTAGACAGAGCACTTTTTCAAATGCCTTGCTCCAATATCTACTCGCCTTGTAAGTTCGCTTTGAGAGCTTTAACAGAACTGTACAGGCAGGAATTCCATGGCTTGGGTACAAAAATCAAAATCTCGGTAAGATTGCATGGAAAGTTTTAATAGGAAATGATTTTTTTATGGTTTATTATTTCACTTTAGAGCATAAGCCCTGGATGTGTAAATACCGAATCCTTGAATGAGGATTATCGTCAGGCCTTGGAACACTGTATGCTACAACCCCATGATGTGTCGAAAGCCGTTTTGTTTATGCTCTCCACACCTCCACATCTTCAAATACATGACATGATTATAAAGCCACTTGGGGAGAAAGTTTAAGAAGTGCATCGTGTACTGACTATGTCCTTATTACTGTAAGAAAAAATCACAAATAAACAAGTTAACCAGTTAGGATTGGCAAAAGTCGGGCGGTGCCGACTGTATAATACCCTTCACCTGCATTATAAGTACAATGTGGGACCTATATCCAATTCTGAACCAATTTTGATGGACCTCGGCGAGCAAATATGTTCAAACTGTAAAAACTACGGTTGACAAATGACAACATTATGGCAAATTACCCAAAATCTGACAAACATATATATGGGAGCTATATCTAATTCTGAATCGATTTCGAGCAAACTTCTCAAATAATGTGGTAGTCGTCGAGGAAAGCGTTGTGCAAAATTTTGGCAAGATTGGTCAAACAATGCTCTTGCAGTGGCTCTTGGGGTAAAAATCTGGCGATATATTGTACATATATGACAGCTATTTACAAATCTGAGTCGATTTCTATGAAATTCACCAGTAATATTAAGAGTCATAAGAAGATCCTTCCTGCAAAATTTCGACAGAATCGGTTAACAAATGAGCACTTTTATGCAATGTTTCTCAAAATCGGACGAACATATATATGAGAGCTATACCTAAATCTGAACCGATTTCGAACAAACTTCTCAAATAATGTGGTAGTAGTCGAGGAAAGCGTTGTGCAATATTTTGGCAAGATTGGTCAAACAATCCGCTTGCAGTGGCTCTTGGGGTAAAAATCTGGCGATATACATATGTGACAGCTATATCCAAATCTGGGCCGATTTCTATGAAATTCACCAGTAACATTAAGAGTCATAAGAAAATCCTTCCTGCAAAAGCTCGACAGAATCGGTTAACAAATGAGCACTTTTTTGCATTATTTCTCAAAATCGGACGAACGTATATATGAGAGCTATATCTAAATCTGAACCGATTTCGAGCAAACTCCTCAGATACTGTGGCAGCCGTCGAGGAAAGCGTTTCGCAAAATTTTGGCAAGATGGGTCAATAAATGCGCTTGCTGTGACTCTAGGAGTGAAAATCGGGCGATATATATATATATGAGAGCTATATATAAATCTGAACCGATTTCTATGAAATTCACCAGAAACATTAAGAGTCATAAGAAAATCCTTCCTGCAAAATTTCGACAGAATCGGTTAACAAATGAGCACTTTGTGCATTATTTCTCAAAATCGGACGAACATATATATATGAGAGCTATACCTAAATCTGAACCGATTTCGAGCAAACTCCTCAGATACTGTGGCAGCCGTCGAGGAAAGCGTTTAGCAAAATTTTGGCAAGATTGGTCTATAAATATGCTTTCTGTGGCTCTAGGAGTGAAAATCGGGCGATATATATATATATATATATGAGAGCTATATCTAAATCTGGGCCGATTTCTATGAAATTCACCAGTAACATTAAGAGTAATAGTAATAAGAAAATCCTTCCTACAAAATTTTGACAGAATCGGTTAACAAATGAGCACTTTTTTGCATTATTTCTCAAAATCGGACGAACATATATATGAGAGCAATACCTAAATCTGAACCGATTTCGAGCAAACTCCTCAGATACTGTGGCAGCCGTCGAGGAAAGCCTTTCTCAACATTTTGGCAAGATGGGTCAATAAATGCGCTTGCTGTGACTCTAGGAGTGAAAATCGGGCGATATATATATATATGAGAGCTATATATAAATCTGAACCGATTTCTATGAAATTCACCAGAAACATTAAGAGTCATAAGAAAATCCTTCCTGCAAAATTTCGACAGAATCGGTTAACAAATGAGCACTTTGTGCATTATTTCTCAAAATCGGACGAACATATATATATGAGAGCTATACCTAAATCTGAACCGATTTCGAGCAAACTCCTCAGATACTGTGGCAGCCGTCGAGGAAAGCGTTTAGCAAAATTTTGGCAAGATTGGTCTATAAATATGCTTTCTGTGGCTCTAGGAGTGAAAATCGGGCGATATATATATATATATATATGAGAGCTATATCTAAATCTGGGCCGATTTCTATGAAATTCACCAGTAACATTAAGAGTAATAGTAATAAGAAAATCCTTCCTACAAAATTTTGACAGAATCGGTTAACAAATGAGCACTTTTTTGCATTATTTCTCAAAATCGGACGAACATATATATGAGAGCAATACCTAAATCTGAACCGATTTCGAGCAAACTCCTCAGATACTGTGGCAGCCGTCGAGGAAAGCCTTTCTCAACATTTTGGCAAGATGGGTCAATAAATGCGCTTGCTGTGACTCTAGGAGTGAAAATCGGGCGATATATATATATGAGAGCTATATATAAATCTGAACCGATTTCTATGAAATTCACCAGAAACATTAAGAGTCATAAGAAAATCCTTCCTGCAAAATTTCGACAGAATCGGTTAACAAATGAGCACTTTTTTGCATTATTTCTCAAAATCGGACGAACATATATATGAGAGCAATACCTAAATCTGAACCGATTTCGAGCAAACTCCTCAGATACTGTGGCAGTCGTCGAAGAAAGCGTTTCGCAAACGCTTTCCTAGACGAAAGAAGTAAAAATCGGGCGATATATATATGAGAGCTATATCTAAATCTGAACCGATTTCGTAAAAAAATCCTTCCTGCCAAATTTCGAGAGAATCGGTTAACAAATGACCATTTTATTGCTATATTACTAAAAATCGGACGAACGTAGATATGGGAGCTATATCCAGATCAGACGGACATAGCTGAATCAGAAAGTGATTGTAGTTGATCGGTATACTTATCAATGGGTTATCTCTTTTCCTTTTTGGGTGTTACAAACAAATTCACTACGTTATAATACCCTGTACACACAGTAGTGGTGTAGGGTATAACAAGCATTAGGGTCGAACATTGCAAATGCAAATTTTACCCATGAACATTCCACTAAGGAACAAGGGCAAACTTCTCACAAATCAATGAGTGCAGTCCGATTCAAGTTCAATGATAAGGGGCCTTCTTTTCATAGCCGAGTCCGAACGGCGTGCCGCAGTGCGTCGTCGTAGGCGGACATGCTAACCTCTGCGCTACGGTGGCGAACATTGGATACCCAATAACACGGCGATTCACCAAATTTCATCAAAATCATTTAAAAATTGCTACATATGTGAACCCATGGCAGCTATTGGGTTGCCCAAAAAGTAATTGCGAATTTTTCATATAGTCGGCGTTAACAATTTTTTTCACAGCTTGTGACTCTGTAATTGCATTCTTTCTTCTGTCAGTTACCAGCTGTTACTTTTAGCTTGCTTTAGAAAAAAAAGTGTTAAAAAAAGTATATTTGATTAAAGTTCATTCTAAGTTTTATTAAAAATGCATTTACTTTCTTTTAAAAAATCCGCAATTACTTTTTGGGCAACCCAATACATCGAAATATGGTCCGTTCTAGACCAAACTCGGCACGGACATCATGAGACGTTTTATACAACTAACTGTCCCAAATTCATTTCATTGAAATTTTGTCTTTGTAGAAACTTTTATTGAAATTTTATCTTTAAAGAAGATTTCATTGAAATGTTGTCCTTAGAGGAAATTTTCTTGAAATTTTGTCTTTAGAGAAAAAGACAAAATATCATAGAAATTTCGTCTTTAGAGAAAATGTCAAAAAAATTTGCTTTTAGAGAAAATTTAATTTTTTTTTTGTTTTTGTCTTTAGAGAAAAAATTTATTAAAATTTTGCCTTTAGAGAAAATTTTGTCTTTAGAGAAAATTTCATAGAAATGTTGTCTTTAAAGAAAATTTCTTAGATAAACTTTGAAGCAAAAAATTTTGTTTACATTGAAATTAACCCTACCAAAAGGTATAAGGAATCCAAATGCCGACTATATTCGTTCTTATCCGTATATCTTTATGACCTCTGTTTGTCAAAATTTTAAATTAGAAATGTGCTTGAAATAACTTAGGAACTTGATTAGAATCTTGATTAGTGGCGGTTTTAACCGGTGTCAGTGCTGGCATGGGTTTCTGAATATTTTGTTATGGTCGGTTTTAAAGTGGTGGGACTAGCACGTGGTTCCCACTTGATGGAGGAATTGAAGAATAGTTTACCTCAAGGTAAACGCTGCCAAAAAACCGCCCTATATTGTGAATATACTATGTATGGGATGCCCAAAAAGTAATTGCGCATTTCTTCATATAGTCGGCGTTGACAATTTTTTTCACAGCTTGTGACTCCGTAATTGCATTCTTTCTTCTGTCAGTTATCAGCTGTTACTTTTTGCTTGCTTTAGAAAAAAAATGTAAAAAAAGTATATTTGATTAAAGTTCATTCTAAGTTTGATTAAAAATGCATTTACTTTCTTTTAAAAAATCCGCAATTACTTTTTGGGCAACCCAATATATCGCCGAGTTATTGGGTATCCAATGTTCGGCCAGGCTTAACCTAATGCTTTTTACACCCTACACCACTACTGTGGTACAGGGTATAATAACTTAGTGAATTTGTTTGTAACACCCAAACGGAAGAGAGATAGACCCATTGATAAGTATACCGATCGACTACAATCACTTTCTGATTCGATTTAGCTATGTCCGTCTGTCTGTCCGTCCGTCTGGGATATTTTTCGGCCTAGAGACGAAGCCAATTACAATTGGAAAAAAATCGGTTCAGATCTGGATATAGCTGCCATATAGACTAATCTCTCGATTTAAGCTTTTGGGGCCACAAAAGGCGCATTTATTGTCCGAGTTCGCCGAAATTTGAGACAGTGAGTTGTGTTAGGCTCTTCGACATTTTTCTGCAACTTGGCCCCAATCGGCCCAGATTTGGATATAGCTGCCATATAGACCGATATCTCGATTGGCCCCATAAAAGGCGCATTGATAATCCGATTCCACTGTTTCTGAGTCGATAGATATACTTAAAGGTGTGTCTATTACTTCACCATCTAAGCATTGCAAACAAATGCTCAAACTTATAAAACCCTGTACCACCCAGGTGTAGGGTGTAGGATATAGAGATTATTTAAATCGCAATTTAATGCAAATATAATGTAGAAATATCCACATTCTCTCACATATTCTTCTATCCCCAATATGGGAGCGAAGAAACATTTAATTACCAAAGCGCAAAAAAAAATGCTTCCACCAAAATAAAACAAAAATCAAAAAACCACAATAGCGACACGAAAACTGCTCTATGGCTTAAAAATAATTTTGGGGTTTTAACCGGATATTTTTTGAAAACTTTTGCCAGTTCAAAAGTAAACCTCATCATGGAACGTTGGCAAAATAAGGTGGCTGTTATAACTGGAGCCAGTTCGGGCATTGGCGCTGCCATAGCTAAGGAATTTGTAATGGCCGGTTTGAAGGTGGTGGGTCTTGCTAGACGTACACAACTAATGGAGAAGCACAAAATGGATTTGCCCAGCGAAAAGCGTTCCCAATTCATTGCCATGTATTGCGATGTTAGCAATCCCAAGAGCATTAATGATGCCTTCGATTTGATCATAGCCCAATTTGGAGGGGTAGATGTGTTGGTGAACAATGCCGGTTGTGGACAGGCTGACCAATTGTCAACCATGAATTTGGATGACGCCCAAAAGATTGTAAACACCAATATCATGGGTGTGGTTTACTGCACCCAAAGAGCCTTTAAATCCATGAAAGATCGTCATTTTGATGGACATGTCATTTTAATAAATAGCATTGCTGGTCATCAATTCTTTCCCGGGGTTCCGTTGAAATTACCCGCTGCAAATATTTATTCACCCACTAAGTTTGCCATTACTGCCCTAACAGAGTTGTATAGGCAGGAATTTAGTGGGTTGGGAACAAAAATTAAAATATCGGTTAGTATGTTCAGGGAAATAATAAAAACGATCTCAATGTTGTTTACCCACTTCTTTAGAGTATAAGTCCTGGCGTGGTGGATACTGATATTTTACTCAAGGATCTACGTGAGGCAGCAGGCGATTGTATGCTTCAACCTGAAGATGTCTCAAAAGCAGTTCTCTTTATGTTGGCAACACCTCCCCATGTGCAGATACACGATATGATCATTAAACCAATGGGAGAAGTAGTCTAAATATGTATAATAGGGTGGGTTTATTTGCATGGATGAGAAAAAAAATTAAAAATCGTACAGCAAAAACGGAAACTACATACAATTCTAAAATTTTTCTCCGAAGAAACCTTGTAGTTAAAATAAAATTCTAATCCGCCCCTCTCGACACCAAATTTTTTTCCTGTTTTTTCGGTATTCGTGATCAAGGTACAGGTCGCATTTGTTGTTTGATTGTCGTAAAATTTTGCACAAGCCACATTTTTGGTCCAAGGACGAACGCTATTGAACCGATTTGGAACAAGAAATAGAACGTCTCGTGGAAAATTTTGTAAATATCGGACCAAAATTGTGCCTACTACAGCCTTAAAAGGCCATTTGGGATGAAAGATATATATGGTAGCTTTATCTAAATCTGAACCGATTTTGTTCAAAATCAAAAGCGTTCGTCCTTGGACCAAAAAAAAGACTTGTGCAAAATTTTACGATAATCGAACAAAAAATGCGACCCGTACCTTGATCACAAGAACATCGAATATCGAAAGAACAGGAAAAAAATTTTGGTGCCGATTAGGATTTTATTTTAGATACATGGTTTCTTTGGAAAAACTTCTTAGAAAAAAATCGACCCGCCCTAATATAGAACCTAACCTAACCTATAATTCAGATTGTCTAAATCTCCATTCTTATACATTATTTGTTGTCCAGTTCACATTTTTTTTTTTATAAATAAAACAAATAAAATCTTGCTAAATTCGGCCGGACCGAATCTTAGGTACCCACCACCACCAAGTTTTTATTGGATTATTTTGGTCTCAAGAAGTCATATCGGGATATCGCTACATAGGGTGACCTATATCACCATATCGTCAGATTCAGATAAAACTTGACACTGTTGTTGTAAGTCACAATATTGGTTTTTGGGGTCAAATTTCAGCCAAATCAGGTGAGAATTTAGTCTTCTAAGAACTGAAGAAGTCAAATCTGGGAATCGGTTTATATGGGGGCTATATCTGTTTATACACCGATTCGGATCATACTTGGCATGGATGTTGGAAGTCATAACCCAAGCCTTTGTTCTAAATCGGAGGAAAATTGAGGGATCTAAAGGCTCAAGAAGTCGAATCCGGCGATCGGTTTATATGGTCTGATTCGGATCATACTTGGCATTGATGTTGAAAGTCATAACTTAAGTCTTAAGTGTTCCAAATTGGTTGACAATTGAGGCTTCTAAAGGCTCAAGAAGTCAAATCCGACGATCGCTTTATATGGGGGGCTATATCTGTTTATAGACCGATTCGAATCATACTTGGCACGGATGTTGAAAGACATAACCCAAGTCTTTGTTGTCAAATCGAATGAAAATTGGGGCTTCTAAGGCTATATCTTTTTATAGACCGATTCGGATCATACTTGGCATGGATGTTGGAAGTCACAATTCAATTTTTTTCCGGTATCTGTTAAAAAAGCCGGGCAATAAGAAAGGAAATGCTCCAACGTCTCATCATCTTCCCCGAATGCCCTACACATACTATCACTTGCCGCTCTGATATTATTGTACGTAAGCGAGCTCGTAGTCCTATGTATCCCGTTATGATACCAATAGGTATACTGACCTCCTTTTTACTTCTTTTCAGTAATAGCCTCGTCTTCTCACGATCTGGATCCCCCCATAGGATTTTCGCCGTCCTGCCGACCGTTTCGCAGTTCCACAATACTGCATGCGCATTCGTCGCCCACTCCCTTAACTCGGACTGCGTCGACCCAAAAGGCTTCGGGTTACGCAAGTTTATTGACGTCAGTACTTTGGCCTTCACCGCCAAATTGTCTGCCCTTTCATTTCCCCTTACTCCGTTATGGCGCGGTAACCAAACGATGCGGATTTTGTCATCCTCAGATAAGCCGTTAATCTCATTCTGAAACTGCAAGACTGTTCGTGACCTTACCATCCTGATTGTTATTGCACTTATGGCAATTTTACTGCCGGTAAATACGCACACTCGACGTCCCCGCGTTAGCACCACACCACTTCACGCATTCCGTGATCGCCCGGATCTCCGCCTGCAGGACCGTATTATGGTCAGGCAGTCTAAAACAGATCTCAGTCCCTGGATTCTCAATGTCAACCCCCAGGCCCACTCTGTCCTCTTGCTTTGATCCATCCGTGGTCTTCCAGATTGCAATACTAGGGTTCCGTCAATCCAAAACTGTGCCGATGGCAGCAGTGCCTCGCACTCGACTTCAAGGTTCATCTTGGAATCCGATCGGAAACCTCGTCCCTTCCTTCCAGGTTTCATATCATCGCCTCGATTTTACGGCGATGGTATGAGCTACTCCCATCCTCAATCCATTCTCCCATCGCCTTAAGTCTCATAGCCGCAGTGGCTGCCTCACACTTAATATGTATGTCAATGGGTTGAATATCTAGAATAGTCTCCAGTGCCCTAATGGGCGTGGTCCTTACCGCTCCGCCTATGGCAAGACAACATGTTCTCTAACCTGTTGTAACGTCCTTATGTTGCATTTTTTCTTCATAGCAGTCCACCAAACTACAGAGGCGTAAGTAAGTATTGGAGCCAGTGGACTATCCTCAGCTTCAGACCCCATTTCGAGCCTACAGCCCGTCTACATAGTGCCCAACATCTATGAGCCTTCTCAGTACGCTCCTGAATGTGACACTTCCAATTCAGTTTGCTGTCCAAGATCACACCTAAGTATTTGACCTTGTCAGATATCGAAATCGTCTTATTGAGGAAACGTGGTGCGTTAAATTGGCCCACCTTCGTCTTACTTGTGAACAGGCATATTTTAGTCTTCTCTGGGTTAACATTGAGACCTCTGGGTATAGCCCAGTCATATGCCATATGCAAGACCCTTTCGGCCCTTCTGCACAGCTCGTTCGAATCCTTACCATTTAGAAGTATTATAACATAGTCTGTGTAGCAGACGGGTTCAAATCCCTTCTTAGTCAGCATCATTTATGATGGTCACCCATAGGAGTAGCCATAAAATGCCCCCCTGTGGCGTGCCCTGTGCGACTTTCTCCCTTATATTTATGCCATGGGACACACAATTTATCCACCTGTTCCTTAGCATATGGTTTATCCAGTCTCTAAGGACCGGGTCCACTCGATATTGCTCTAAGGATTGGAGCAGTGTGTCGGTCCGCACATTGTTAAAAGCCCTCACGATGTCAATGTATACCGCCAGTATGTACTTTTTGGCATCGAATAATTCTTCTATTTAATGCACAACCTCGTGCAGGGCAGTCTCCACCGACTTTGCCTTGACATAGGCATGCTGTTTGTATTTAAGCAGTTCGCTGTATGTCCTACCCTTTATCATGGTGTTCACAATACGTTCCATGGTTTTGAGTGGAAAGGACGTAAGGCTTATAGGTCTGTAGGCCTTTGGTGTCGCATAACTTGCCTTGCCGGGCTTGGGCATAAACACCACCCTTGCCTCCTGCCAGACTTTCGGAGTATATGCAAGTCCTAGGCACGCTGTGAAAATTTGGCCCATCTGGCTTCGAACAGGGCAGTCTCCACCGACTTTGACTTAACACAGCCATGCTGTTTGTATTTGAGGAGTTCGCTGGATGTCCTACTGTTTATCATGGTGTTCACGATAAGTTCAATGGTTTTGAGTAGGAAGGACGTAAGGCTTATGGGTCTGTAGGCCTTTGGTGTCGCATAACTTGCCTAGCCGGGCTTAGGTATAAACACCGCCCTTGCCTCCTGCCAGGCTTTCGGAGTATATGCAAGTCCTAGGCACGCTGTAAAAATGTTGTCCAGATGGGGCGCCAGGTAGTCTGCCTCTTTCTGGTCCGGGTGACTTTAATGGTTTGAAGCTCCTCACGGATTCCTTCACCATAAATTACGTAAATATAAACCTTCGATCAACGTCATTATTCCAAGATTCCGGTGTCGTCGTGAGTCCCTTCGTATCCTGTGGAAAATGGGTTTTCATCAAAAGCCTCAAAATGTCCTCCGTTGTCTCTGCTCTCACTCTCATGTCGTTTACTAAAGTTTCAGTTTGGACATGGTTTTTGAGAGAAATCTTTTATCTTGACGGCGTCATTAACGCTATCGACTTGTTCTCAGAAAAGCTGCCGGGAGGCAAATTTTGCCGCTCTAGTTATCTTATTGTATTAATTGAGCCGTGTGTAATACACATCCCAATAAACTTCCGTCTTTTTACGACGTTCTCTGTTAAAAACTCTGCGGACCTCTTGCCAATATTGCGAATCTCCCCGGTCATCCAGGGTTTTTCTTGGGCTGGTTTCCTTTCCCGAAGAGGACAATTGTCTTCGAAGGACCTAACCAGTGCAGCAAATTGGGTAAGAATTCCGCATTCTAGGGACCTAAGAAGTACATTCGGAAGATCGGTTTATATGGGAGCTATGTCAGGTTATGACCATACTTGTCCCGAATGTTAAAGGTCACAGTTGAACTCAATGTGCAAAATTTCAAGAAAATTGGGTAAGATTTGCGAATTCTAGGGGCTCTGCAAATACATTTCGGGAGACCGGCTTATATGGGATCTATATCTGGTTATACAGGCCACCATAGCGCAGAGATTAACATGTCCGCCTATGACGCTGAATACCTGGGTTAGAAACCTGGCGAGAACATCAGAAAAAATTTGCAGCGGTGGTTATCCCCTCCTTCTGCTGACGACATTTGTGAGGTACCTTCTCAAGTAAGAACTTCTCCCCCAAGAGGTGTCGCACTGGGGCACGCCGTTCAGACTCGCCTTTAAAAAGGAGGTCCCTTATCATTGAGCTAAAACTTGAATCGGACAGCACTCATTGGTATGCGAGAAGTTTACCCCTGTTCCTTACTGGAATGTTAATGGGCCAACTTGCAACTTCCAATATTTTTGTATTTTAAAATTTATTTTATATGCACTAACGTCAACATTATCATTTTTGTCATTAAGCAAATATCTCTTCTTAGATGAGACGTTTCAGTGAAAAGCTTTTGAGTTTGATTTGTTGTTAATGAATTCATTTAAAAACTGGTTTGCCAAACTTGTTCTTCATTAAATAATTTTTTGCCCTATACATAGGATGATTACTTATTATATAACTATTAAATAATAATTAACTCATAATATTTGCAATAGCAGCAGGTTTGTTTTAAATATATTAAATATATTAAAATAATAATAAATAAAGCTCGCCCGGGCCGAATCTTATATACCCTCCGACATGGATCGCATTTGTGAAGTTCTTTAACCGTTATCTCTTTATAGGCAAATACAGGATAATGGATAAGAATAGCTATTGGAGGTTGGAGACCAACGTAGAAGCCATTGTGCAAATTTTCAGCCAAATCGGATAAGAACTGCGCCCTATGGGGACTCAAGAAGTAAATTCGGAAGATCGGTTTATATGCCAGCTACATCAAATTATAGACCGTCTAAAACCATATTTGGCACGTATATTGGAGGTCATAGTGGAAGTCGTTGTGCACAATTTCTGCTAAATCTCGCTTGAACTGCGCCCTCTAGGGGCTTAAGAGTACAATCCGGAGATCGGTTTAAATAGGAGCTATATCAGGTTTTTGAACCAATTAAGACTATTGTCTAATGCACTGCAGGTATGCCGTGTTGCTATGGTAACAGTCAAAGGCATGGTGGTTTTTTCGCCATTGCAGCATGTGAAACAGTGTTGTGGCGCAGCCCTCATGGCATGATGTTGTGTTGATGGTCGCATATCGTAGCAATGTTTGTTTTCGACAGATGTCATTAATTGAGAAAAATGTCACATTTGCAGGCCTTTTTTTATTTGAGCTCATTGATAGTGGGCAGTGCGACAACTCCTTGGCGAGAAGTTTATACATGGCATAGTACCTCACAAATATTGCCAGCATTAGATGGAGATAACCACAGCTGAAAAAAAATGTTTCTGATGTTCTCCATAGGTTTCGAACCCAGGCGTTCAGCGTCATAGGCGGACATGCTTACCTCTGCGCTACGGTGGCCTCCAGTTTATATGGGAGCTATATAAAAACGCCGAAATTTCAAGCGCCTAGCTTTATTCTTTCGAAAGTTAGCGTGCTTTTGAAAGACAGACGGACGGGCATGGCTTAATCAACATAATTGGATCTCAGATCAATATTTCCATGCGTTACAAATGGAATAACAAAATTAGTATACCCTCGTCCTCTGATGGAAGGTATAGAAATATAAAATAAAAATGACAAAATTAGTATACTCCCGTCCTGTTATGGAAGGTATAGAAATATAAGATAAGAATGACCAAATTAGTATACCCCCGTCTTATGGTGGAGGGTATAGAAAGATAAAGGCCCTATGTTCTGAGAACTTGAGTCGCTGGGAGGGCTGCTACATAAGCTTCTGGCCAGACAACACCTAGTGATACCAGGTGCAGTCTGACTTCAGGTGAAAATTTAGGCTTACAATGGCTGAAGAAATCAAATCAAGGGTTCGATTTATATGGGGATTATATCTGTTTATAGACCGATTCGAATCATACTTGGTGGCATAGGTGTTGAGAGTCATAACACAAGTCTTTGTTGGCAATTTCAGATTAATCGAATGAAAATTGAGGCTTCAAAAGGCTCAAGAATTCAAATCCGAGGATTGGCTTACATGGGGGCTATATCTGTTCATAGACTGATTCGGATTATACTTGGCATGAATGTTGAAACAAGACTTTGTGCCAAGTTTCAGCCAAATCGGAATAAAATTGAGGCTTTTATGGGTTCAAGAAGTCAAATTCGGGGATTGATTTATATCGGGGCTATATCTGTTTTCAGACCTATTCGGATCATACTTGCCATGGATATTGGAAGTCTTTGTTCCAAATTTCAGTCAAATCGGCTGAAACTTGAGGCTTCTAGGGGCTCAAGAAGTCAAATCGGCAAATCGGTTTATATGGGAACTATATAAGGTTATAGACCGTAAGGTTCGGACCGTACTTGGCACAGTTGCTGGAAGTTGTAACAGAACACCACATGCAAAATTTCAGCCAAATCAGATGAAAATTGCGGCTTACAGGGACTCAAGAAATCAAATCAGGAGACCGGTTTATATGGGAGCTGTATCTATATCTGAACCGATATGGCCCATTTGCAATTCCCAAGGACAAAGATCAATATTAAGTATCTGTGCCAAAATTTCAAGCGGCTAGCTTTACGCTTTTGACCGCTATCGTGATTTCGATAGACGGAAGGACGGACATGGCTAGATCGACTCAGAATGTCGAGACGATTCGGAATATATACACTTTATGGGGTCTTAGATCAATATTTCGAGGTGTTACCAACGGAGTGACTAGATAAGTATACCCCCATCCTAAGGTGATGGGTACAATAAATAAGTTTTTTATTTTAGAAACATTAATATTAAACATGCAAAGTCAGGTCCATGTGCATCACAAAAAATACATTGTTTTGTTTTTTGAGTGCAAAGAAATTTTTTTTACAAATCAAATATTGTTCGACATCATGCTTCGAGTCCTCTTTCAGGTAAACAAAATATGAAAATTGTACAATACACTGAAAAAATTTACAACAAAATATTTCTGTCACGGTTTGAACTGTCACCAACATTTGAATTTCAAAACTTTAAAATTTTTTTATACCCTCCACCATTGGATGGGGTTATAATAATTTCGTCATTCCGTCATTTCTAATAGCTAGAAATATTCGCCTAAGACCCTTTAAATATATATCTTCTTGGTCGTCATGACATTTTAAGTCGATCTAGCCGTGTCCGTCCATCTGTCCATCCGTCTGTCTGTCTGTCGAAAGCACGCTAACTTTCGAAGGAGTAAAGCTAGAAGCTTGAAATTTTGCACAAAGACTTCTTATCAGAGTAGGTCTCAGTGGATTTTAAATGGATTATATCGGTAGTTATTTTGATATAGCTGCCAACCGATCTTGGATCTTGACTTCTTCAGCCACTGGAGGGCGCAATTCTCATCCTATTTGGCTGAAATTTCGCATGAAATATTTTGTTATGACTTCCAACAACTGTACTGAGTATGGTTTAAATCGACAATAACCTGATATAGTTGCCATATAAACCGATCTTGGATCTTGACATCTTAAGCCTCTAGAGGTCGCAATTCTCATTCGATTTGGCTGAAAGTTGGCAGGAATTGTTTTGTTATGACTTCAAAAACAGTGCTAGGTTAGGTTGAAAAGAGGGTGCAGATATTAATCCGCCCCATGCCACTATGGACATACACCTAAGCCAGTAATCGCCTTGTTGTGCGCTCTAAAAACTACAAAGTAATCCCTAAAAAGAAAATTTTAAGTTAGGAATTCCGTGCTACTTACAAAATCCTTAATTGTTTTCAATACCACTCCCCTAATTTCGTTAATGTCTGGTATTGTGTCTCCACCTTAGTACCGGTATCTGTTAGACGCGAAAGCCGGACAATGATCATCTTCCCCGCATGCCCTACACATGCTATTACTTGCCGCACCGATTTTACATAAGTGAGCTCGTAGTCCTATGTGTCCCGTTATAAAACCAATGGCTATACTGACCTCCTTCTTGCTTCCTTTCAGTAATAGCCTCGTCTTCTCACGATCTGGATCCCCCCATAGGATTTTCGTCGTCCTACCGACCGTTTCGCTGTTCCCATGCATGCGCATTCGTCGCCAACTCCCTTAACTCGGACTGCGTCGTCCCGAAGGGCTTCGGGTTAACCAAGTTTATTGACGGCAGTACTTCGGCCTTCACCGCCAAATCGTCTGCTCTTTCATTTCCCCTTACTCCCTTGTGGCCCGACACCCAAACATGCGGATTTTGACATCCTCAGAGAAGGCGTTAATCACCTTCTTACACTGCAAGACTGTTCGTGACCTTTCCGTCCTGGTTGTTATTGCCCTTACGGCATTTTCACTGTCGGTAAATATGTTCACACTCGACGTCCTCGTGTTATCACCACACCATTTCACGCATTCCGTGATCGTCCGGATCTCCACCTGCAGAACTGTATTATGGTCAGGCAGTCTTAAACAGATCTCAGTCCCTGGGTTCTCAATGTATACCCCAGGCCCACTCAGTCCTCTAGCTTTGATCCATCCGTGTAACATGATCTTCCAGATGGCAATACAAGAGTTCCGTCAATCCAAGACTGTGCCGCTGGCAACAGTGCCTCGCACTCGACTTGAAGGTTCATCTCTGGTATCCGATCGGAAACCTCTTTCCTTGCTTCCAGGTTTCCTATCGTCGCCTCAATTATACCGCGATGGTATCCGATCAGAAACCTCTTCCCTTCCTTCCAGGTTTCCTATCTTCGCCTCGATTATACAGCGATGGTATGAGCTGCTCCCATCCTATCCATCCTCCAATCCATTCTCCCATCGCCTTAAGTCCCAAAGCCGCAGTGGCTGCCTCACACTTAATCTGTATGTCAATGGGTCGGATATCTAGAATAGTTTCCAGTGCCCTAGTGGGCGTGGTCCTCATCGCTCCACCTATGCCAAGATAACAGTGCTAAGTGTGGTGCAAATCGGCTCATATCCTGATATATCTGCCATATAAACCGATCTGGGCTCTTGACTTCTAAAGTCTCTAGGGTGCGCAATTCTTATCCTATTCTTCCTTCAACAAACGTGTCCGAATCGATCTATAGCCTGATACAGCTCCCATAATAACCGATCTCCCGATTCTGCTTTTTGAGCTCCTACAAGGCCCAATCCTTATCCGAATGATCTGTAAGATTGCACAATGACTTCTACTGTGACCTTCAACATTCAATTCGTTTATGGTTCAAATCGGACTGTAACTTGCTATAGCTCGAACAGCATTACAATTCTTATCCATTATTCTTTGTTTACCTAGCCGTAGTAACGACAATTTTCAAACGATCTGTTCGTAAGAGGTCGGTTCAGATTTAGATATAGCTCTCACCAATTTAAACCTGTAGGGTAGGTGTAGGGTATTATATAGTCGGATTCACCCGATTTTAACCTTTCCTTACCGATTCATTCATAAGCTACTAGTGAAAAGAATGTAGTGTTCATCACGTAGCGTGCGTTACATTGGATTTTCGGCTTTAGACTAAAATTTTTAAAGGTTTTGAGTTATTTAGAAACAAATTTAAAATTGTAGTTTGTTTATCGTTACCTCATAGAATGTCATTTTCGAGGTTAACTACGAAAAATTCGCTTGAAATAAACAAAATATACACTAACCTCGAAAGACACTTCCATTTTTGTAGCGTGTGTCACGCAACTCTGTGACCATTTTTTTTATTTAAATGAAGGGGAGGAAAAAATTTTTTGCTTTCATTCCAAAGTAAATAAATTCCTTAATTCACTATGAGTAGATTAAAGAAATTTTTTTAACATAACAAAAAAAATTATAAATTTCAATCGAAAATTGCGTAAATATGTTGTGTTGGTCACGCATGATTCACCCACTTATGGCCTAACTCATAGAAAAATCACACCTTCAAAATTTCACGCAAATCGAGTAATAATTCCGGCCTCCCAAGCCTCAGGTGGTCACATTGGAAGATCGGTTTATATGACAGCTATAGCAGGTTATAAACCGCTAAGATGAGAATTCTGCCCTGTAGAAGCTAAACAAGTCAGATCGGGAGATGGGTTTATCAGTTTATAGACCGATTTGAAGCATACTTGATACAGTTGTTTGAAGTCATACCAAAACACCACGTGCAAAATTGCAATCAAATCGGACTACAAGAGTGCATTGACAAACTTAAATGTTTGTATGACGATAAAGCACCATCCATATGCCATGTGAAAAACTGGTTTAAGGAATTCTGGCCGGGCTGACGCTAGCTCAAATCTTGTATCAGAGAATATTGATGCCATGTGTTAACTTATAATGCAAGATCGCCATGTGACATACGGTAAGTTAGAGACATCCTTGGGCATTTCTTCCACCAGCATACATTCGATATTGCGTGAACACCTTGACGTAAAAAAGTGTTTTCTAGTTGGATTCCGTATAATTGGACAATCGCTCAAAAAATTGTTCGTGTCTATTAGTGTGAAGAAATGTTGAAAAAAGGTTTAAAAGATCGCCACAGGTGGTGAGTTGTGAATCAATGCCTATGAGCGGCAAACAAAACAACAATCGACCGTGTGGGTCTTCGAAGTCGAGCCAAATCCAACGAAAGTCTTTCGTGGAAGAAGCCCTTCGAAGCAAATGGTAGCCTGTGCTTCAGCAAAACTGTTCATTTGGTAACAGTTCCGCTTGAGCAACGTAGGACAGTCAATTCAGATTGGTACACCACAATTTGATTGCCTGAAGTGTTAGAAGAACTTCGAAAAACGAACAGGAGAAGAATTATTGTTCACCATGACAATGCGGACTGTTACACATAGGTCCATACAAACCAGCGCCTTGTTGGCCGCTCAAAACGTCGAATTGATGCGTCATCCGTAGAGATGGGTACATACCCAAAAGGTATTTACCCGCTCAATTGGGTAAATAAGCGGGTATTTACCCATTTATACCCAGAAGCTGCAAATGCAAATTTTGCCCATTACCATTCCACTAAGGAATAGGGGGCAAACTTCTCACATGTCAGTCCGATTCAAGTTAAAGCTCAATGATAAGGGGCCTTCTTTTCATAGCCGAGTCCCAAAGGCGTGCCGCAGTGCGACACCTCTTTGTTTTACAGGGCATTGTACCTCACAAATGTTGCCAGCATTAGGAGGGGAAAACCACAGCTGAAATTTTTTTCTGATGGTCTCGCCAGGGTTCGAACCCAGGCGTTCAGCGTCATAGGCGGACATGCTAACCTCTGCGCTACGGTGGCCTTCTCCCAAAAGCTGGGTATTTATAATTTTGCAGATATCTTGAGTATAAAAACATTTTGCAAACATTTTTTCATGATTTCGTTTTCTTTGTATATAAACCTGATCGCATAAAATCGGATTTTAATTATATAAAGCCGCTATATAGACTGATCTCCAGACTTAAAGTCATGAGACAATAAATTGGTCAGTTCTCATTCGATTTCGATGAAAATTGGCGCAGTGAGTTCTGATAGACCGCTACTCATTTGTGTGAAGTGTGGTTCAGATCGGAATTTATTTGGCAGCTATAGGCTGCCCTATAGACCGACCGACCGAACTCCCAATATAGGGTATTGAGAAGATCCATTTATTACCCGAATTCGATGAAATTTGGCACAGTGTGTTTTGGTACCCCTTTAAAACCTTTTGTCGAATATCGTCCAAATCGGACCATATTTGGATATAGCTGTCATATAGGCCGATCTCCCGATATGGAGTATTGAGCCCATAAAAGGAGCATTCTTCATCCGATTTTGATGAAATTTGAATCATTGCGTTTTGGTACTCCTCTAATCCTTGACTTGGCACCCAATGAGTTCTTTTCATTACTGCACATTAAGATACAAATGCGGGGACAATGGTTTTCGTCGCTAGAAAATGCTGTTGAAGCATTCAATAACCTTGTTTTGAAGGTGTCTCAATCGGAATTTGAAAAGTGCTTAGAGAGTTGGTTTGAGCGAATTCAAAAGTGTAAATCTTATTGGAGGATACTTTGAAAAACATTAAAACTATTTTTATACCCACCACCATAGGATGGGGGTATACTTACCTAGTCATTCTGTTTGTAAAACCTCAAAATATTCATCTAAGACCCCATAAAATATATAAATTCTGGATCGTCTCGACATACGATTCGATCCATATCCGTCCGTACGTCTGTCGAAATCACGATAGCGGTCGAACGCGTTAAGCTAGCAGCTTAAAATTTTGCACAGAAACTTAATATTGATGTAGGACGTTGGGGATTGCAAATGGGCCATATCGGTTCAGATATAGATATAGCTGCCATACAAACCGGTCTCCCGATTTAACTTCTTGAGCCCATGAAAGCCGCAAATTTTGACCGATTTGACTGAAATTTTGCATGTGGTGTTCCGTTGTGATTTCCAACAACTGTGCTAAGTACGGTCGAAATCGGCCAAGAACCTGACATAGCCCCCATATAAACCGATCTCCCGATTTGACTTCTTGAGCCCCTGTAAGCCACAATTTTTGTCCGATTTGACTGAAATTTTCCATGTAGTGTTCTGTTATGACTTCTAACAACTGTGCTGAGTAGGATCCAAATCGGTCTATAACCTGATATAGCCCCCATATAAACCGATCTCCCGATTTGACTTCTTGAGCCCCTGTAAGCCACAATTTTTGTCCGATTTGGCCGAAATTTTCCATTTAGTATTCTGTTATGACTTCCAACAACTGTGCTAAGTACGATCCAAATCGGTCTATAAACTGATATAGCCCCCATATAAACTGATCTCCCGATTTGACTTCTTGAGCCCATGGAAGCCGCAATTTTTGTCCGATTTGGCTGAAATTTTGCCTGTAGTGTTCTGTTATCACTTTGAACAACTGTGTCAAGTACGGTCCGATTAGGTTTATACCCTGATATAGCTCCCATATAAACCGATCTCCCGATTTGACTTCTTGGGTCCTTACAACCCGCAATATTTGTCCAATTTAGCTACAATTTTGCACATTGTGTTTTATTATGACTTCCATAAACTGTGCCAAGTACGGTTCAAATCGGTCTAAAACTGATATAGATCCCATATAAACCAACCTCCCGATTTGACTTCTTAAGCCCCTGGAAGCCGCAATTTTCGTCCGATTTCATTGAATTTTTGGGCGTAATGTTCCGTTTTTGACTTCCAACAATTGTGTCAAGTACGGTCTAGTTCGGTCTATAACCTGATATAGCTCCCATATAAACCGATCCCCCGATGTGACTTCTTGATCTCCTATAAGCCGAAATTTTTGTCCGATTTGGCTGAACTTTTGCATGTAGTGTTCTGTTACGACTTTCAACAACTTTGATAAGTATGGTCCAAATCGGTCTATAACCTGATGTAGCTCCCATATAAATCGATCACCCGATTTGATTTCTTGAGTCGGTAAAAGCCGTGTTCTGTTACGATTTCCAATAACTGTGCCAAATAGGTTCCAAATCTGTCTATAACCTGATATTGCTCCCATGTAAACTGGTTTTTCGATCATCCTTGTTCGCTTCCTAGAAGCTTTAATTTTTGCTGGTTTGACAGAAGTGTGGTATGTAGAATAAAATTATGCCCTTCAACTAAATTTAGTTTCTATAAATTTTTAGCAGAATCCATGGTGGTGGGTTCCAAAGATTCGGCCCGGCCGAACTTAGCACTCATTTACTTGTTTTTTATGATAAAAATTTGCACTTTCATTATTAGACCAGAAATTTATATAGCAGCCCTCGTTGTTACATGACTCATTATGCGATTCGATTTCTTAAAAAAAATCAAATATTATAAACCAACAACCAACATTAATCAAGGCCAAATTTAGCCCATTTTAACTTGTTTCTTTTCCAAGCTACTACTAGCAGTTTTAAGTTGACTAATTTTGAGACCCTCGTTGTATGCCATAAATAATTTTCCAATATTCACACCTGCATGTCTGCAAATACCTATGATAAACACTCTTTCTAATAATATGACGCAGCATAAGCTTATCATTATACCTTAAACATATGGGCTGCATTACATTTTCTATCAACAAACTTTTGGTCTTATCTCTCTTAACAAAAATTGAAACTTTATCAGCATGAAAATGTCTTTTTTCAAATTCTACCAGTTAACATAAATGTTGATCGAAATTTTTGGGTCATTAGTAAAATAGTAGCCCTACTGAGACATCACTCGTACAATACCATGGAACGCTGGCATAATAAAGTAGCTGTAGTGACCGGTGCTAGCTCAGGCATTGGGGCTGGTGTAGTCAAGGATTTAGTTGGAGCTGGCATACAAGTTGTGGGTCTGGCCAGACGCAAAGAACGTGTAGAAGATATTAGAGCAAATCTGCCCGAAAAAAGGCAATCGCTTTTGACAGCCATCGAATGTGATGTGACGAATTTGGATTCAGTTAACAAAGCTTTTGATGAAATTATTACCAAATTTGGAGGAGTTGATATATTAGTTAACAATGCTGGTACCTCCAAGCTGGGTCAATTGGTCTCGCAGGATCCCCAAACAATTCAAATGGTTTTGCAGACCAATGTTATGGGTGTGGTGTATTGTACACAACGTGCCTTCAAATCGATGAAAGATCGTAATATGAATGGTCATGTTATTATTATCAACAGTATTTGTGGTCACAAGGTGTTGGGCGGACCTGCAGGAAAATTACCAATCACAAACATTTATTCACCCTCCAAATATGCCATTACAGCCATAACAGAGATTTATAGGCAGGAATTTAGTGGTTTGGGAACGAAAATCAAAATTACAGTAAGTCGGTGTAGTAGTTTCTATGCATTTGTGAGTAGTGTTACAAAAAGTTCTTCAATGTCTTTGCAGAGTATTAGTCCTGGCGCTGTGGACACTGAGCTAATAAGTGATAATTTGAAAAAAACATTGGGCGAACGTATTCTTAGTCCTCATGATATTGGAAGTGCTATATTGTATACGCTGTCGACACCACCTCATGTTCAAATTCACGAAATGATTATCAAACCTGTGGGTGAAAGTTTTTAAAGAAGCAATGAAAAAATTTAATCTTACAGATTGAAGACGATTTAAGAAGAGAAAACTAAGCAATTTCCGGCTTTATAAGTAAAATGTAATGTATGTTAAATTATGTCTGGTATTCTAATATAGAAAATTAATTTAAATCTTCTAACATATAAAAATGAAATTGTTGCGCTTTGTTTGTTTGTTCGTCTGTTCCGAATGAACCGATTTTCATGAAATTTTCAAAGATGCTAGAGATGCTGGGCCCCCGGTGAAAATAGGGTACCACATTTTTTTGATATACGAAGGGGAGGGCGGACCCTCCCCCATACCCCAATTTTCAAAAACGCCAGATCTCGGAGATGAGTGTACCCATTTGAGCGAAATTTGGTATGCCACCCGAAAAACACGAAATTGGTATAAAATTTGTGAGTTAACTAACCTTTGGGGCGCCCCATCCCAAAACCCACCCGGACGGACATGTTTACCGATTAGGACAATATGGGTATCAAAATAAAGGTATTTAGGAGTAGAGTACGAACTTTGTATACAAATTTCGCCCAAAATGTTCGGGTGGTCCCTCACCCCAAAAAACCCCCCAACAGGACTCTTTCCGCGCTTTGACCAATATGGGTATCAAATGAAAGGTATTTAAAAGTAAAGTACAACTCCTACATAAAAATTTTCCTTGGTGTCTGAGGGGGGTGGGACGTTCCCTAGGCAGTTGGTCCCGAATGTTGATATCAGATTCGTGGTTTTCTCCCAAATAGCTTTCATTTGAGCCCCATATTTCCATAGTCAGCAAACATAACCGGTTTGGGGGGTGTTTTGGAGGATGGGGCGATCGTTGACTTGGCCCTTAAAAAATCAGAATTTATCAGATTCGTGTTCTACTCTAAAATACCTCTTATTACAGGCCCATATTGGAATGGTCAGCAAATACGTCCCATATGGGTGGGGTTAAAGGGGTGGGTGTCCCCATAGGCACATGTTCGCGAATTTTGGTATAAAATTCGTGCTTAACTCCCAAAGACCTGTCATTTGAGCCCCATATTATGATGGTCACAAATTTGTCTTCACTTGGTCCCACATTTTGATATCAGATTCACGTAGCTAAGTTCAAGCTACCAAGCGCCTCCGTAGTTTGCGGATAGTTGAAAGCTCCGTTTTTATGCGAAGTAGCTGCAAATGCGGCCGCGGCAGTCAACGATTTTCAAGAGGAAAGTCTCAGTGAGGAGTCAGGCGCCACTGGATCTTAATTAAATACTTAATGCCAATGATATTCGAAATGACTTGGCGCCCTCAAATAACCAATGGCCAACATCAGTGTCTATTCGCAGGTTAGGGGCTGCCGAAGGCGAGCGTCGCATCTTGGCGCAAGGGGCTCGAGACAACGAGGGATACATGTGCGATCCCACAAAACCCATGCGGTTGGGGGCTGGGCCAGTAACCCGCCCGGAAAACTATAAGAACCTCTATGAGATTTGTGGGTAGTCGGGGACTGAAACACCTTGTCTCCAACCACTACTTTGAGATTGTCAGCAACTTTATCTACCTCGGCATCGCCGTAACCGAAACGAATGACACCAGTTGTGAGATAAAGCGGAGACTATTACTGACAAACAGATGCTACTTTGGATTAAGTAAACAGTTTAGAAACAAAGCCACCTCTCGACAGAGGAAGATTACACTATACAAGACACTGATACTACCTGTGTTGTTATATGGTTCTGAGGCATGGGTACTTGTGAAAGCAGACGAGGCAGTGCTTGGAGTGTTTGAGAGAGAGATTCTTCGTAATATATATAGGGTCCAGTGTGCGATAATGGAGAATATAACCGTCGTATGAACCACGGGCTGTATGCGCTGTATGACGACGATAGCATAGTTACACGTATCAAAATACAACGGCTGCGTTGGCTAGGTCATGTTGTCAGAATGGATGCAGAAGCTCCAACAAAGAAGTCTTTTGAAGGCAAACTCGTTGGTACACGCAAACCGGGACGACCAAAAGCCCGATGGAATATCAAGTGGTGAGAGAACCCTCGAAAATTGGTGTCAGAGATTTTAGAAAGAGCGCAGAAGATCGAGGCGCTTGGAACGCTTTTCTATTTGACTAGTGACCATCGCCAAATCATCTTAGAGCGTCAAAGAGGATTTTTTGGAAACGGAATTACATATTAACACCTACTGGATGGGACCTACCGACGAAAAGATCATGTGATGGGAGACACTTCGAAACTTGGTGTCACAGATTTTAGAATGAACACAGAAGATCGAGGCGCTTGGAACGCTATTCTACGTTCGGCTAGTGTTCTGTCATAGCCAAGTAAAGTAAGACAATACTACAGAGGAATAACAGACACATGATCTTCCCAAAATCGTCTTAGATTTTCACGACGATCAAGCATCTATATATACTTTGTAGGACCAACAAGGATTTTTTGGAAACGGAATTATATATTAAAACATATTCTAAGGTGGTTTATATAAAAATCCTACTAGAGGCAACAGAACCAATTCCTTATCATTAAGTCAGGCTTGGATCGGGCAGCGCCCATTGTTCTAACCAAATTTCCTTTCAATCTCGCTAATGGTATGTTAATAAAAATAAGCAATATAATATTTTTTCTATATACAAACCAAGCAACCCCCTTTGAACTGAGTTGTAGTTGACCAAAATGCTTATCATTTATACCTCAAGTCAAAATACTTTTTATTTCCAAATTTAAATCTTATCTCTATGAATACATTGCGAACATGACAAGCCTTATACAGCAGCAAAAAATCATAATACCACAATTAGTTATCAAGACAAGGGCTTTTGCAAAAACGGACCATTTAGCTGATTTTTTGTTTGAACCGTTGAGTGGAGCGGACATTTTGTTGTTTCGCTCCGGAAGAATTTTACTATAACTCGTAATAGGTCAATATTTTTGGAAGAAAAATTTAAGTCACTCAAGTCTGTTTCCAGTAGGTTTAGAGTGGACTCCAAAGACCCAACAGCTGCGGTGGTGGTATCAGGTCGTAGCATGTTGTCTGTTACTTACACCTCGACTGGTGAAGCGGCTTCTCCAGGCTGCACTAGCCGACAGACGACTGGTCAGCAGGGGCTTTTGGCGAAGACACCTGGTTCGAGTCTTAAGGACAAGGCCGAACCTATTCTTTCTTCGCATGCCTATAATTTGCCTAGCCCATCGGCCTTCCCCGGCAAACCAACACGCTCTTTAAGAGGTTGGAATAATTGAAGATTCATTGCTCTTAGGTTTATTGAGAGGCTTGGTCCTACACAGCTGCACAGGCTACCCCAAAGGCTATTCGTCTGGATTCGGAAACTGCACCGAAGTCAGCCAAAAGGCTGCGGTCACCTGCAGGGATTCCCATGCCTTAAAGAACTAGGGCGAACAACAGAAAGAAGAGTCCAAGAACCTTTTCTAATGTCGCTAGGGACAGTTTGGTGATGGCAGTTGTCGACAAGGGAGAGGAACAGGGCTGCATATCTAGGAAAAATTGGAATGCGATAGTCAATGAATTGTCATCAGTATACTCCTATGTTCTTGCGGAATTTCCTGGGTCTCCTCCGGTTTGTGATGATGCAGGCTGGTATCGGGGCCAATACAAACTAATTCCCTTCGAGGATCAACGCTCAATTGAAATTTAACGTTGTGCTCTAAAAAAGATTGGTGAGATCCTGCCAGGTACAGCACTAAATGCAGTCAAGAAGGAAGATATTCCTTCTCAACCAATGGCGCATGCTTAAATACTAAGGATACCGTCAGATCCTGAATCGATACTTGGAAGACTAAGGTAATGTAATCCCAATCTTTCAACCACCGACTGAAAGATTGGCAGATTGGATGAGGCTGATGGTGACCGGAGACATGCAGTATTCGCACTAAACTTCAAACTAAACTCCTCAACAAGTCTGAAGGGGTTTTGTACTACAGTTTCAAAAAGTTGAAACTGAAGGTCTATATAAAAAAAGACGACTCAGCAGTTGTTGCGCAACACTTCCCTGAGGAACTATCGACCACATCGCTTAAGTCTAGCGGACTGCAGAAGACTGAAAATCCACCTGCCACAATCGAGGCAGGAGGGGATGGCATCGAAACGGAACCCGACAAGCCCTGTGTGGGTGGGTCATCCAGTTGGACTGGGCTCAAAGCGGGGAAGTACGGAACTCAAAAAGTACTTCGACAGCAGCAGCTAGTGAAGCTTCTAATTAGGAATCGTCCACACCGCAAGTGTCCAGTTTCCTGAGGAAGAGTGGTTCCACAGCTTTCTCACCTGCCCCTGGATGCGTACAGAAGCTCATCATGACAAGATCTAACAAATCTTGTGAGGATGAACGCCTGGTGGAATCAGAAGACGAGGCTAACACAACAGTGGTGAAAGCTCTGATTCCTTATTATGATCCAGTTTCTATTGATAAATCTCCATCATTGTAAGACCGCTTTGGCGGAAGTAAAGGTCCTCCTGATGGCAGGGGGATTTGATAAGGTTCTTATCCAAAAACCATAGGTGTGTGGAGGAATGGTGCATGGACTAAAAATTCCGGGATTTAAACTTCTCAAGGGTACGGGTAATGGGAGAAACAGAGCCTTTATTCTTGCAAAGAGTAGTCTAAATGTTTTTTTTCTTCCTTTGCTAAGCACTGAAGATTTAGTAGTAACCAGCCTTGAATTAAACAAGTCTCATTACTGGCTGGCTTCCCTATATATGGCACACGATTCCGAGATGCCGCCTTCAAACCTCGCTGGTTGTAGCCTCATTGTAGGAAGTGATGCTGTTGCACATCCCAGATATGGGGAAGTTTGGATGTCAACGAAAGGAGTGAGCTGCTTATCGAATATGTTATAAGTTGCAATCAGACTCACTTAGACGGTTTGGTCCATTGTAATACCGCAGCAACAGAAGAAGGAAGATGCCTTCTAGTTCCTACCGTTGAACCATCCAAATCGCTATAAAAAGCCCAAAAACTTGCGAATGTTCACATCCGCTTAATCAGACAGATTCTCAAACATGAGAACCTGAAGTGGAACTTCTTCTGACTGCTAATGCGGGACACATACACAGAAGGTGTTCTACAGTCTCCTCTTCTTCGATGTTCTCACAGCTTCTGCAAAAGTCGTTGCTGGCAATCTTCAGTCTGTCATGACGGGCACAATGACTCAGCTTACATGTCGCTAGCGGTAGTTGCTAGTCTCACAAGCTCGACCGTTTTTCAATTCCCTGGGTTATCTATGTGGCCCGACACCCAGAACAGGTGAATTTTGAACTGTTCAGCCATCTCGTTGAGAGATCTTCGACTGTACCGTGATTATGTGAATATTGGTTTCTCCTTTCGTATTACAGAGTATTAGTCCCGGTAGATACTGTACTGCTAAGAGTGATGGGAAGGAAGGCTTGGGTGGATGCATTCTTCAACTGCCGAATATTAGTAATACTATTTTATATACGCTTTTGACACCTCCACATGTTCAAATCCATGAAAATATTACAATATCAAACCTGAAGGGCGGAAGGGCGAGTGTAGATAAATCCACTTTTTGACAAAAAACATGTCCGTCCATCTATCTGTCTGCCCATGCACTCTCGTATCAAAGTTCATATCGCGTCTGTGGCTCAATTGCTACGCGTTTTGCACATACGAGAGTGATACAAAAAGTAGCCGATCTGACATATGTTGTAGATGACGATAGTAGTGTGAAAAAATTCATGATTTAAAGTTCGAATTGTTTCAGCCCGCACTTTATCGCCAAATATATCTCCATTGGATAAGTTTTTGTTTCCAAAATTAAAAACATGGCTCGACAGAAAAATATTTGCAATCAATGAAGAGGTGAATGTTGCGGTTGATGGCTATTTTAAGCAGCTAAATAGTTCTTATCACAAACAGGGTATCAAAACTATTGAAAATCGCCGGAAAAGTGTATCGAGCTAAAAGGAGATTAGGTTGAGAAATAAAAACATATATTCCATATATTTGAGGCCATCGCAGCGCAGAGGTTAGCATGTCTGCATATTACGCTGAATGCTTGAGTTGGGATCCTGGAGAGATCATCAGAAAAAATTGTAAGCGGTGGTTATCTCCTCCTAATGCTGGCGACATTTGTGGGGTACCACTTTCTATGGCAGCCATAGAAAAACTTCTCCCCAAAGAGGTGTCGCACTGCAGCACGCCGTTCGGACTCGGGTAAAAAAAAAGGAGGCCCCTTATCACTGAGCTTAAACTTAAATCATTATGTGAGAAGTTTGCCCCTGTTCCTTAATGGAATGTTCATTGCCAAATTTGCATTTGCATTGTTTTCTTTATTCGATTGGCTTCTTTTCGGACTGCATTTTTTTAATGATTGATAATCGGTTCAGATTTGAATAAAGCACCCATATATATGTTTCGCTTGATAAAAGATGAATTTGGGATGATCATACACCCAAAAGCAAGAATAAGAGGTGAACAGAGCAGAGAGCAAGTGGGTATCCAGTTCGCTTCCATCTCAGTGTCTTCTGGGTGCATGCTTACCAGCAGTACTACTCGTCTACTTCTCAGTCTTGACCGCTTGTAGGGTCTCATCGCGTATCCTGTAGAAAACATCCCGCTTAGTTTTCATATTTGAGAAGACCTTTTAGAAATACGATTGAAATATCGCCAATATCGGAGAAAAACTTCCTCCCCATGATGGAGGTTCTGTGCAGCTGTTGGACCATACATGAATCACACAATAGATTGATAGTAACTGCGTAATCCTCATTAAGACAATTTCTACAGTCATATGGCCTATGGCAGCGTGCCCGGCTGTTCGACAATGAATTGAAATAACCCAGTCTGATCTGTGTGGTGTTTATCGTTATCATAAGAAGCTGAGCTAAGAGCTACCGGACCCGTCCACAGTGTGCGGGCATTGGAATTCTTCATGTGTATATGGAATAAGCGGTATACAACTCTTATCCGATTTGGCTGAAAATTTCCATGAGTGATGACTTCCAACAATTGTGCTAAGTATGGTAGAATTCGGTCTAAAACCTAATATAGCTGCCATATAAACCGATCTGGGGTCTTGACTTCTTGAGCATCTAGAGGACGTAATTCCTATACGATTTGGAGAGTCTCTGATTATCATGATCATAAGAAGCTGAGCTAAGAGCTGCCGGACCCGTCCACAGTTTGCGAACAGTGAAATTTTTTATGAGTATATGGAATATTTGCAACTGCTGTCGTGGGCAATCAACGGTATCGAGTGAAGAGTCTCTGCTAGAGGCCGGGCGGCACCGGCTCCTATTAAAAAACTGAGTTGATGCTCGATATGACAAGGCAAGGTATTGACGCCTTTTAATAACCAATGGCCATCAAATTTCTGCGGCAATAGGTCCTATGGACAGGAATGACGCTGCTTGCCTGTAGAAGCTGAATGAGGATCACTACCACCACATACATATATGTGGTTACCATTGTTGTAATTTTTGGCAGGTTCCTACCAAAATTGGTAGGTTTTTTTATTCTCTTGGTAGGTTGGTAGGCTGGATCTTGACTTCTTGAGCCACTAGAGGGCGCAATTCTTATCCGATTTGTCTGAAGTTTGGCATGAGGTGTTTTGTTATGACTTCCAACAACTGTGCTAAGTATGGTTGAAATCGGTCTATAACCTAATATAGCTGCCATATAATCCGATCTGGGGTCTTGACTTCTTGAACATCTAGAGGACGCAATTCATATACGATTTGCCTGAAATTTTGCATGACGTGTTTTGTTGTGACTTCCAACAACTGTGCCAAATATGATTCAAATCGGTCCATAACCTGATTTAGCTGTCATGTAAACCGATGTGGGATCTTGTCTTCTTGAGTCTCTAGAGGGCGCAATTCCTATCCGATTCCGATGCATGAAGTGTTTTGTTATGGCTTCTAACTGCTGTGCCAAATATGATACAAATCGGTCCATAACCTTATATAGCTGTCATATAAACCGATCTTGCATTTTGTCTTCTTGAGTCTCTAGAGGCCGCAATTCTTATCCGATTCTTGTCCGAAATAACTTCTACTGTGGTCTCCAACATTCAATTCGATTATGGGCCGAATCGGATTGCATAGCAATTCTTTTCTTTTATCCTTTGTTTACCTAAAAAGAGATACCTAGAAAAGAACTCGAAAAATACGATCCATGGTGGAGGGTATATAAGATTAGACCCAGCCGAATTTAGTTTTTGTTGGCTGAAATAACAGTACGAAATGTTTGCTAAAACAGCAGCACTCTGTTTGCTGAAGCAGCAGTAATCTCTGCCTTCCCACAATCTTATTTTTCTTAATTATTACATCATTTGCCTCCCAATTCTTAAAGGGAAGCGAATCCTGAAGCTCTTATATCGTATCGATTACGAGATCCTCCGCATCTGAAGTAGCCAGAATGTGCTCCCTTGGCCAAAGCGCAATTTTGGCGGTACAGTTCCCATATTCTTTTTCCAGAGCAAATTTGAATCGAGGACTTTTGTAGGCCTAGTAATGTTGTCTTCTTCGACAACTACTAAATGATCTCGAGACGAGCGTCTTAAATTCGGTAACTTATATCTCCGATTGAAAAATACCTGTAGTTCAAGAGATTCCAGAGCATCGCCGAAAACACCCCTGCTTCCAGCGTTGCTCTTGTTTTTCTGACGGACAGGCAGCCGCACAGACACACAGTTCGACAGACAGGATGACAGACGGACGGTAATGATCAATGAACAATTCATCGTATATATACATTATACGATCAATAGTTCGATGCGTTACAAACATTAATAAAAATAAACACTTTTAAACAGACCTCGTATTGTGTCACATGCTTATCATTTAAATATTTCAAAAAAAAATGCTTTATAGCATTTGTTTGCAACTAACGATTTCAAATACATCGTTCGCCTTATCACTACAAAAGCATTGCAACATGATAAGCATTAAACGTACCACAAACAAAAATTTCATATCAAATATACTCTTCAACGCAAATGGTCTAACAGAAAAACTGACCTGTTAGGCGATTTAAGTCTAAATGGAACGTTGGATAAATAAGATAGCCGTGGTGACGGGTGCCAGTGCAGGAATTGGAGCTGCCATTGTCAAAGATTTAGTTAATGCCGATGTACAAGTTGTGGGTCTAGCGAGACGCAAAGAACGTTTAGAAGAATTGAAAGCAAGTTTACCCATAGAGCGCCAATCTCTGTTAAACGTCATAGAATGTGATGTCACCAATTTGGAATCCGTGAATAAGGCTTTTGATGAAATCATAGACAAATTTGGAGGTGTGGACATTTTAGTTAACAATGCAGGTGTTTCAAAAGTTGGGCAATTGGTTTCCTTGGATATTCCTGATGTGGAAAAGATTATGCAGACTAATGTTATGGGTGTGGTTTACTGTACACAGCGAGCCTTTAAATCGATGAAAGAACGAAATGTTAATGGTCATGTTATTATGATCAACAGTATTTGTGGTCATAAAGTAATTGGTATCCCTGGTGAATTGCAAGGATCAAATATGTATTCTGCATCCAAGTATGCGGTCACAGCCATGACGGAAGTCTATAGGCAGGAGTTCCAGGGTTTGGGAACAAAAATCAAAATTACTGTAAGTTTAGCTCTTGAATACTTTGGAACTGTTTTTTTATGAATTTTTGGTTACTCCCTTTGGTTTACAGAGTATTAGTCCCGGTTTCGTGGACACTGAAATGATAAAGGATGTCTGGAAAAAAGCCTTGGGTGAACGCATTCTTCAGTCCCGTGATATTAGTAATGCAGTTTTATACACGCTTTCAACACCTCCTCATGTTCAAATTCATGAAATGATTATCAAACCTGTGGGGGAATTCTTTTGAGATAGGAAACGAAGTGTAATAAACTAATTTAAATAATAAAAAAAATAATTTGTAATATTTTTTTAAATTTGTTTGCCTGCCATGGGGGAGAATCTTTTTTCTGTTAAAAAAAATTATGCAATGGGAAAAATGAAAACCTTAAGGTATACCAATTAATTTCATAAAATCTAATTTCTTAATTTCAAAGTTTGGCTGATATTATATTTTCAAAGAAAATTTTGTTTTTGAAAAAATGTTTAAATTTAATTTTTTTAAATGTAGTACTTAAATAAAATGTCTACCTGTATATACTGCTTATTAAATATAAGTAATTTCTAAATTCTAATAAAATTTTTCGTATCACTTCTTTTTCAGTAATTTCGGAAAGATTCTCTTGTTCATCTATGGCCAGGTAATTTTCTACTAATGCATTTTATAGAATATACAAAATTACTTTGAGAACACGCACAACATAATTCGTTTTACATAAAAAAAATTTTCCGCAAATAAATTTCTTTTGTGAACAACATTGGACTTTGTTTGCGATGAAATTATATGTGTTTTTGCGATAAACTCTTGCAAAAATTGGCGACAAAAATAACGTTTTTTACCCTAACAATACCTTTCATTCTTCACATATAAAATACTAGCTGTACCCGGCACGCTCTGCTGCGCCTTCATTAGCACTACGTAAAGTTTCTTACTTACTACATAACCAGTACAGTTTATTGTACTACCTAGTTGCACAAATATTCCCATTTTGGGGGTAGGCTACCTCAATCACTTGAAACTTATTTTTAATACCATATTCGTAATCTACTCTCGAAAACCTTTTATATGAGTCCCATGATGGTTATCATGGTCTAATATGCCGACTTGGGACGGTTTTGGTTTTGGAGCGACCCCCTTGGTAATTACCCGCAATTATTTTGGGCGGTACTCTTGGGGCGACGACCTAGGGACTTGGATCAAATTTTTAACACTATATTCGTATTCCACTCTCGAAAACCTTTAATTTGAGTCCCATATTGTACCGATCGGTCCTCTTTGATTTTTGGCGGTACTTTTGAGGTGGTTTTGGGCTTGAGGCGGCACTTGGATAAAATTTTTGACATGATATTCGTATTCCACTCCCGAATACCTTACATTGAGAGCATATATTGTCCCGATCGATCCACTTTTTATTTTGGGCGGTGCACCTGGGGTGAAGCCCTAGGTACTTGGATCCAATTTCTAATACCATATTCGTATTCTGCTCCCTTTTCGTTTGAGTCTCATATTGTCTCGATCAGTCTCCTTTGGTTTTTGGCGGTACTTTTGGGGTGGTTTTGGTCTCTTGGGGCGACACTTGGATGCAATTTTTGACATCATATTCGTATTCCACTCCCAAATACCTTTCATTTGAGTCCCATATTGTCCCGATCGGTCCACTTTGATTTTGTGCGGTTTTGAGCTTAAAACGGTTCCCTAAATACTTGGATCCAATTTTTAATATCATATTCATACTCTACTCCCAAATACCTTTCATTGGGATCCTATATTATCCGGATCGATCCAATTTTTATTTTGGGCGGTACTCTTGCGATGAAGCCCTAGGTAATTGGATCCAATTTTTGTCACCATATTCGTATTCTATTCCCGAAAACCTTTCAATTGATTCCCAAATTGTTTCGATCGGTCCTCTTTGATTTTTAGCGGTACTTTTGGCGTAGTTTTGGTCTTGGGCCGGCATTTGGATAAATTTTTTGACATCATATTCGTATTCCACTCCCGAATACCTTTCATTTCAGTCCCATATTGAGCCGATCGGTCCACTTTGATTTTGGGCGGTTTTGGGCATGGGACGGCTCCCAAGATTCTTCGATCCAATTTTTAATATCATATTCATACTCTACTCCCAAATACCTTTCATTGGCATCCTATATTGTCCCGATCGGTCCACTTTTTATATTGTGCGGTACTCTTGGGGTGACGCCTTGGGTACTTGGATCCAATTTTTAATACCACATTCGTATTTTACATCCGAAAACCTTTCATTTGAGTCCCATATTGTCTCGAACGGGCCTCTTTGATTTTTGGTGGTACATTTGCGGTGATTTTGGGCCTGGGACGACTCGCTAGGTTCTTGGACCCAATTTGAAATGTCACACTCTACTCCCAAATAACTTTCATTTATGTCCCATATTGTCCCGATTGGTCCGTTTTTGATTTTGGGCGCTACTTTGGGGACGGTCTAGGGCAGCCTGCTATGTACTTGGGTCCATGTACATACCATATTCGTATTTAACTCCTAAATGTCTTTCATTTGAGTCCCATATTGTCCCAATCGATAAATATGTCCTGCTAGGTGGTTATGGGGGGTTGGGAGCGCCCTCAGACATCAATGAATAAATTTTTATGTCAGATTTGAACTCTTCATTTAAATACCTTCCATTTGATACCCATATTTCCCAAAGCGGGGGAAATATGGGGTGGGGGACCCCCGACACTAAGTGTGACATTTTTGTGCCAAGTTCGTACTCTTAAATACATTTCATTTTATACCCATATTGTCCCAATCGGTTAACATGTCCGTTCGGGTGGTTTTGAAATAGAGCGTCCCCCCAGGTTATTTGACTTCAAAAATGTATACCACTTTCGTGTTTTTGGGGTACCAAAAGGTGGCATGCACAATTTAGCTTAAAATGGTACATGCAAATTTGCTCGAATGTTGGTCTTGGGTGATAGGTACGGGATAAGCCTGGATTTGGTGATATTCGTACGGTTTGGTACTAAAAAGTATCAAAAAGTACAAAATAGTACATATTTGCCCAGCGCGAACAAAAAGGGCTGGAATTATGTTCTTGGGCGCAAATTAAAGAGCGTCTCGCAAAAATAAGGTATGGTAGTGGGAGCAATTAGTACCGCAATTGGTACTATTTGGTACTTTCTTTGAAAATTTCTAGTGTGCTGTAAATTTTGTAACCGAGGTACACTATGGCTACCTTATTTGTGTAAATATAAGAGTTTATGGAAATTTGCACATTTAGGTATTAAAAATTATCAAAAAGGTACAAATGTGTTAACTTTGTACAGGGCGAATAGGGCTGGAATTGTTAAATTTGACTTAAAAGTCATCTGGTGCAAAAGGATGAGGAAGAAATGAACAAATTGAAGAATAGTAATGATAATGGGAGAAAACGTACGTTAAGTACCGCAATTGGTACCATTTGGTACTTTCTTTACAGATGGAGCTAGAGGTCTGAAATTTGGCATTTAGGTACAATTAAGAAAAATATGATGGTCAACTATGGCTTTTTACAATTCGTACATTTTGGTACCAATATTGGTACCATTTGGTACTTTCTTTATATATGAAGCTAGAGATTTAAAATTTGGCATATAGGTACAAATAAGAAATAAATGACGGATGACTAAATGTTATATTCAAAATTCGTACATTTTTGTACCAAAATTGGGTTTACAACAACTAGGACAAATGTGATGGGCGACCATGATCTTTTAACAATTCGTACATTTTGGTACCAATATTAGTACCATTTGGTACTTTCTATGCAGATGGAGCTTGAGGTCTGAAAGTTGGCATGTAGGTACATCTAAGAAATATATGATGGATGACAAAATGATATATTAAAAATTCGTACATTTTGGTACCATTTGGTACTTCCTGGCGCTGGAGGTCTGAAATTTGACATGTAGGTACAATTAGAAAATTTATAATGGATGGCTAAATGATTTATTTACCGTTCGTATATTTTGGTACCAAAATTAGTACCATTTGGTACTTTCTGTTCAAATGGTGCTAGATGTCTGAAATTTGGAATGCAGGTACAACTAAGAAACATTAAACATTTTGGTACTAAAATTGATACTATTTGGTAATTTCTTTACGGATGGAGCTAGTGGTCTGAAATTTGGCATGCTGGTACAAGTAGGAAAAATATGATGGGTGACTAAATAATCTATTCACAACTCGTACATTTTGGTATCTTTTGGTACCATTTGGTACTTTAATCTGTAAAGAAAGTAGATAGAAGTTTGAAATTTGGAATGTAGGTACAAGAAGGAATTAGTTAATGGGTGACTTAATTATCCATTCAAAACTCGTTAATTTTGGTACCAAAAAGTACAAAATAGTCAGAAATATCTTATCTTCGCAAAATTTTGGGCGACTAGACAATAAGTGCTAAATCATACAAAATGATAGTAGTATTGATAAGTATACCGATCGACTTAGAATCACTTTTTGATTCGATTAAGCTATCTCCGTCCGTCTGTCTGGCCATGTTAAATTGTGTACGCAGTACTGTTCGCAGTTTTTATCCGATCGTCATTAAATCGTGCATCTTTTTAGGTCCAGAGACAAAGCTTAATGAAATTGGAAAAAATCGGTTCAGGTTTGGATAAAGCTCTCATATTTATGTTCGTCCGATTTTGACTAATATTGCAATAACATCGTAATTCTCACCATTTTCACAAAATTTCGTATGTAGATTTTTCTTATGGCTCTTGATATTAGTGGTGAATTTCGAAGAAATCGGTTCAGATTTAGAAGCAGCTCCCATATATATTTATCGCCCGATTTTCCCTTTGAGAGCCTCTGTCAGAGTATTTCAAAACAAATTTACTCAAACTTTTGCACAATGTCTTCTTTTATGACTTTTACTATGTATGCCGATTTGGGTTGAAATCGGTTCAGATTTAGATAGAGCTCCCATATATATTTTCGCCCGATTTTAACTAATAAAATTAATCCTAATAAAATTAGAAACCAAGGTTTCTCTTATGGCTTTTCATATCACTGGGGAATTTCATAGAAATCTGTTCAGATTTAGATACAGCTCCCCTATTAATGTATCTCTCGATTTTCACTCTAAGGACCTTTTCGAAAGCATTGATCATAAAATCTTGTCACAATTTTGCACAACTGTTTCCCCTGTTACTACTAGAATGCGTACGGATTTTGGATTTTTCTCCCATCGTGTACCGTATGGTGGTGGGTCAAAATATAAACAAATTAATTACCACACTTAGACCATAGTATCATTCTACTTTATCTGTAAAAATTTCAAGAAAATCTGTTAAACCGTTTATGTATACACGAAAGTAAGAATTTTATGACAACTTCGTGTTGCTATGTATGTTTCGCCATTTCTTTGACTCGCACTCAAAATCATAGCCGCAACATCTAAAGGGCAAAAAAGCAAAATCATCGCAACTCGCATGCATTATGCGGCCATACACAAAAAATACACCACCTTAAACGTCATATGCTTGCGTGTTCATTCAAATGACGTTGGTTGGTGGTGACGTATGTATTATACACGTAAAAAATATAACTCGTTTGACATAAAGAAAATTTTTTTTATGTCAAACGAGATAACTTTGTGTACCACACAGGCTGTAACTTTGAGCTCCGACTTGTGTGGTGTTCAACGTTATCACGAGTTGTCTACAGGTTGCGGATGGTGGAAAGCTCCGTTTTTGCAAATACATATGCGGCCGCGGGCAGTCAGCGATTTTCGAGATTACAGTCTCAGTGAGGAGTCAGGCACTGACTCTTAATTAAATACTGAGTGCCAATGATATTCGAGATGACAAATAACCAATGTCCAACATCAGCGTCTTTTCCCTGTTTAGGGGCGGCTGGGGGCTAGCGTCGGATCTTAGAGCAAGCGGCTCACACCAACGAGGGATACATGTGCAATTCCACAAAACCCTTGCTGTTGGGGCGATGGGCCAGTAACCCGACCCCGGAAAACCGTGAGAACCACTATGAGAAACGAAGGAGTAGTAAAAACGAACCTCTCCAACGTTGACGACCCACGTAAACTAAAAAATGACCATAATTTGCGGATCTGCACCTGGAATGTCCACACTCTTTATAGAGAAGGTAAAGTATACGCGCTGGCGGATGTATTAGAGATGTACAAGGCAGATATTACCGCCTTACAGGAAGTGCGATGGACTGGGAATGGCGTCACTGCAGCACCAAACGGTGACGAACTTTATTATAGCTGCCATAACACGAGGCATAAATTTGGCTGTGGATTTGTGGTTAGTCGGAGACTAAAACACCTTGTCTTCAGTTTTACTCCGGTGGAAGAGAAGCTCGCCATAATCCGCATAAAAGCCAAATTCTTCAACATCAGCCTTATCTGTGCCCATGCCCCGACGGAACACAACGACGAGCAGACCAAGGATATTTTTTACGAGGGCCTAGAGAGAGAATATAATATTAAAAGATAAGGAAGGAAGACATCAATGGTACAACAGTCGGAAAGTTTAGCCTCCACAAGATAGCGTCCAGTAAGGGGTTGAGGCTGGTAGTTTTCGCCGTGGCAAAAAACATGGTAGTTAGTAGCACTAGATTTCAACATAAAAATATTCACAAAGCTACATAGCTGTCACCCGATCAAAACACTAAGAACCAAATTGATCACGTTGTGATAGATTTAAGATCGATCCGTGGAGCGACCTTGTTGCAGCAAAGGTTCGCACCCGTTTGAATATGGCGAGGAAAGTACGATCTGACACTGCACGAAAGCTGGACATTAAAAAGCTGCAAACACAACAGTTGGCAACGGCAATACTCCACTCGACTGACCCAACTGCTTGATGAAAGCACGCCTTGTTCCGTTGATATAATGGCGCATGGCCCAAGTAACCCATGGTATGACGAAGAGTGTCGAGATGCTACTGAAGCCAAGAATACGTGAATGTGAGCGAATTGAGCTGTACAGGAGTCAGAATTAAGTCTGGCAATTTTACCAAAGAACTAAACTTCAAACCGATGGCTTTGGAGTCCACCGTAGCTCAGAGGTTAGCATGTCCGCCTATGACGCTGAACGCCTGGGTTCAAATCCTGGCGAGACCATCATAAAATTTTCAGCGGTGCTTATACTCTCCTCATACTGGCAACATTTGTGAGGTACTATGCCATGTAAACACTTCTCCTCAAAAGAGGGGTCGCACTGTGGCTCGCCATTCGGACTCGACTATAAAAAGGAGGCCCGTTATCATTGAGCTTAAACTTGATTCGGACTGCACTCGTTGATGTGTGAGAAGTTTGCCCCTGTTCCTTAATGGAATGTTCATGGGCAAATTTGCATATACCGATGGCTTTGGCACAGGCACATCCTCCTGCAGAGACAAAGAAGGAAATCTGGTAACTGACACAGATAGCATGCTAAGGATATGGAAAGAACATTTTACCCTACTGCTGGTGTCCGACGTTGGGGGATAAGAGGATACCGCAGAACCAATTCCTGATGATGGTATAGAATGTTTACCTCCTAGTCAGAATGAGGTCCAAGTAGCAGTGACCCGACTGAAGAACAATCTGGCTATAAGAACGCATACGCTATGTTTGGAATCTCAGCATACTATGCTCCGCACACAAAAAAGGAGACAAGACGGAATGTGTTAACTACAGAGGAATAAGTCTCCTCCCCATCGCATACAAGATACTCTCGAGCGTGCTGTGTGAAAGATTAAAATCTAAAGTCAAAAAGATAAATGGGCCTTATCAATGCGGCTTTCGCCTCAACACATCAATCGTTAGCCATAAATGTAACAATATTGATCGTAGCTAACATTGTTTTTGGTAAACCCTTGAGCAGCTTCGCATACGGTAAAACCACCTTGCTTTGTGGTTTACCCAAAATCTCTTTTATGGCAAAAGTGTTTCAATAGCCGAAAACGATTATTCGTTTACCGGATTAATAATTATTCTCTTGTGCCTTTCCTGCTTCAAAGAAAGTGTGAGTATTTGAGCTTGTAGACCAGTGATGGGCAAAAATACACACACTACTGCACTTTACGGTGTACCCACACAAGAAAATAATTGCAAGCAAGTCCATAGGCCTGTTCATAATCACAATTGTGTGCGCATCACTGTTTTAAACACATTCTCACTCACAACTTTTTCCCATTATATTGACTGAGCTCAGAGCAGTTAGTATGTTGAGCATACATTGCTTGGACACAAGGGAATAATTACTGGTCCACTAAACGAATAATCGTTTGCGGCTATCGAAACACTTTTGCTATTAAAGGGTGTTTAATTCGACCATGAAAGAAAGGTCCTCTTACAGGTTAAAGGTTAATAACAATAAACAAAGTTTGTTTGTCATAAAAATGTACCTCCACCATAGGATGGGTGTATACTAATTTCGTCATTATATTTGTAACACCTCGAAATATGCGTCTAAGACCCCATAAAGTACATATATTCTTAATCGCTGTGACATTTGAAGTCGAACTAGCCATGTCCGTCCGTCTGTCTGTCGAAAGCACACTAACTTTTGAAGTACAAAGCTAGCCGCTTCAAATTTTGCACAAATACTTCTTATTAGTGTAGGTCGGTTGGGATTGTAAATGGGCCAAATCGGTCCATGTTTTGATATAGCTACCATATAAACCGATCTTATGTCTTGACTCCTTGAGCCTCTAGAGGGCGCAATTCTCTTCCGATTTGAATGAAATTTTGCTCGTGGTGTTTTGATATCACTTCCAACAACTGTGCTAAGTATGATTCAAATCGATTCATAACCTGATATAGCTGCCAGGTTGACTTCTTGAGCTTTTGGAAGGCGCAATTCTAATCGCTTCCAACATTTGTGCGAAGTATGGTCCAAATCGGTCCATAACCTGGTATAGGTGCCATATAAACCGATCTTTGATTTTAACGTATTAATCCGCAAGAGGGCGCAATTCTCATCCGATTTGGCTAAAATTTTGCATGAGGTGTTTTGATACGACTTCCAAAAACTGTTATGAGTACGGCGCAAATCGGTACATAACCTGATATAGCTGCCGTATAAACCGATCTTAGGTCTTGACTTCTTGAGCCTCTAGAGGGCGCAATTCTCTTACGATTTGACTGAAATTTTGTACGTATTGTTTTCATATCACTTCCAACAACTGTGCTAAGTATGGTTCAAATCGGTTCATAACCTAATATGTCTACCATATAAACCGATCTTGGGTCTTGACTTCTTAAGCTTTTGGAAGGCGCAATTCTTATCACTTCCAACATTTCTGCGAAGTATGGTCCAAATCGGTCCTGGTATAGCTGCCACATAAACCGATCTGGACTCTTGATTTCTTGAGCCTCTAGAGGGCGCAATATTCTTCCGATTTGGCACTAATTTTGTACCACGGCTTCTCCCATGGCCTGCATCATACGTGTGCAATATGGTCTGAATCGATCGATAGCTTGTTACAGCACCCATATAAACCGATCTCCCGACTTTGCTTCTAGAGCCCCGAATCGGACTATAACATGATGTAGCTCCTCCTCCTCCTCCTCCTCCTCCGTCCTTATTCATTATTCTTTGTTTGCCTAAAAGAGATACTGCGCAAAGAACTCGACAGATGCGATCCATGGTGGAGGGTTTATTAGATTCGGCCCGGCCGAACTTAGCACGCTCTTACTTGTTTATGTTTATGGAAAAAGGCCCCTAAGTAATGATTTTTTCTTTGAACTCTTTTATATAAAACGTTATATTTGATCTCCAGATTTGGTTTTCAACTTACTCAGCGTTAGTTATCATTTAATTTTGTTTCCATATCATTCTAATAGATTTCCAAACATTTGATATCAAAATTGTATGTAAACCAATGATAATTGCTTTTAAACTTCAATCTACTATCTTATCTTCTTTTCAAAACAACAAAGCTTTTGGGCATGACGTGCATTTAATATGGTCAATAGCAATTATGTTCTAGATTTATAGCTTTAAAAATAATAGTTGCCTGAAATAAACAATCACTAGTAAAAGAAACACCTAAGGGTTCTGTTCTACAACATGGAACGTTGGCAAAATAAAGTAGCTGTAGTAACGGGAGCCAGTTCAGGTATTGGTGCTGCCATTGTTAAGGATTTGGTGGCGGCAGGAGTTCAAGTTATCGGCCTGGCCAGGCGTCAAGAAAAAATTGAAGAAATAATTGCAGGGCTACCGCAAGAAAAACGTTCGCTATTGACAGCCCTTAAATGTGATGTCTCAAATTTGGAATCGGTTAACAAGGCTTTCGATGAAATTATTACCAAATTTGGTGGGGTTGACATTTTAGTAAATAACGCCGGTTGCATAAAAACAGGACAGATGGTGTCCATGGATCCCCAGCTTATTCAAAGTGTATTACAAACGAATGTCATGGGTGTGGTCTATTGCACCCAGCGGGCCTTTAAATCCTTGAAGGAACGTAATGTCAACGGCCATGTTGTCCTTATTAACAGCATATGTGGTCATAAAGTGATAGCTGGCCCACCAGACTCAGCACCAGTGTCAAACATATATACGCCCAGCAAATATGCCATCACTGCCATAACAGAAATCTATAGACAAGAATTCTATGGTTTGGGTACCAAGACCAAAGTTACAGTAAGTTCAAATGTTTTAAATTGTCACTCAATAACGCCAATGTAATTTTTTTTTTTTTAATATTTTCGACTTCTCAGAGCATAAGCCCGGGTGTAGTGGATACTGAAATATTGTCAGATGAGCACCGCAAATGGATAGAAGATCGCATTTTGAGTCCACACGATATTTCAAATGCTGTCTTATATACATTGTCCACACCGCCCCATGTACAAATCCATGAAATGATCATTAAGCCAGTGGGGGAACTTTTTTAAAATTTATTATATTTTCTGGTAAAGTTTTATTTTCCATAATATATGCTTTAAAAAGTTAATAAACTACTTAAAGTCATTAAAATTAGTTTATTTTATGGTAAAAAGGTTCCCCTCCCCTTTTATGAGCAGAGGTTAGCATGTCCGCTTATGACGCTGAACGCCTGGAAATCCTGGCGATAGCATCAGAATTAATTTTCAAGGGTGGCTATCGCTTCCCAATGCTGGCGACCTTTGTGAGGTACTTTGCCATATAAAAACTTGTCCCCAAAGAACCGTTTGGAGTAGGCTGGTTGCCTTTTATATTTCGGGATTGCACAACCCTTGTGTTGCCAACTGACACCTTTTTCGTAAATCTTGAAATTTTTGAGGATATACGTACTCAGAACGTTTTGACATACGAGCGTTATTTGTGTTGTTTACAGTAACTTAAAAGACTCATCTCGCCCAAAAAATGTAATTAAATCGTGAACATTTTCGTGCGATTATTTTTTACAACCTTCGACGTGGATTAACTCAACAGCAGTGCATCGATGAATTTAATTCACTTTTTGGCGATGAAGCTCCGTCAAGGGCCAGTGTTTATCGATGGTATGGTGAATTCCACCGAGGTCGTAGTTCACTTCAAGATGAATTTCGTGAAAGTCGTCCAAAACCGGTTTTTGTTCCAAAAACAATTGATGCTGTATGCCAACGGCTATTGCAAGAACGTCATGTGACCTATCGTTAGATTGAGATAACCTTAGGCATTAGTTGGACCAGCATACATTCAATATTTCATGAACATTTGACCGTCAAAAAAATTTGTTCACATTGGATCCCACACATTTTGTCAATAGCTCAAAAAAAAGACTCGTGTGAATTGGACGAAAAAGATGTTCCAAAACTACGATCGCGGTGCTTCGAAACACGCCTATGACATCGTGACAGGTGATGAATCATGGATTTATGCGTATGAGCCCGAAAGTAAACAGCAATCGTCTGTATGGGTGGATGAGCCAAATCCAACAAGAGTTGCTCACGCACCCAGCTCTTCCAATCAAATAATCGCCTGCTTTTTCGGAAAAACTGGACATGTTGCAATCGTACCACTAGAACAACACAGAAAAGTCAATTCTGAGTGGTACACAACCATTTGTTTGCCAGTTGTCTTCCAAGAAATCAGGAAAACCAACCGCCGAAGACGGATCACTCTTCACCACGACAATGCGAGCTCTCAGACATCGGCTCAAACAACTGCATTTTTGAGCACTCAAAACATTGACTGACTTGGCACCGAACAACTTTTTTCTATTCCCGTACGTAAAAAAAAGAGAGGTCAACTCTTTTCGACAACTGCAGAAGTGGTTGATGCGTTCAAAATGCATGTTTTGAAGACACCTCAATCAGAGTGGCAAAAGTGCTTCAACAATTGGTTCAAACGCATGCAAAAGTGTATTGATCTTAATGGGGAATATTTAGAAAAACAACAAAGCGATTATCGATGATTAATATTTGTTTTTGTTTTCTAGTCCCGAAACATAAAAGGCAACCCTTATAAAAAGAAGGGTTGAATCGGACAGTACTCATTAATATGCGAGAAGTTTGCCCCTGTTCCTTAATGGAATGTTCACGGGTAAATTAGCATTTTCATTCTTATATGCATTAAGCAAAGCAGTACACTGGAAAAAAATATGAATATGAAAGTAAAAATGTTTTCAATTAAAAAATTAATTGAATCGATCATTTTTTTAATTGAGTCCAATTACGGTCGTGTCTGTCCGTCCGTCTGTGCGTTGAAATCATAAAATGAAGAAATTGATCTGAAACTTTGCACAGGTTCTTTCTTTGTCCATAGGCAGGGTAAGTACGAAGATGGGCTATATCTTGATATCGGCCCCATATAGACCGATCTGCCGATTTTAGGTCTTAAACCAAAAACAGACACATTTATTTTCCGAGTTTGGCAAATTTGAGACAGTGAGTTTTGTTAGGCCACTCGATATCCTTCTCCTTGAATTTGGCCAAGATCGGTCCAGGTTTGGATATAGCTTCCATATAGACCGATCTCTCGATTCAAGGTCTTGGGTCCATAAAAGCCGCAGTTATTATCCGATTTCGCTGAAAGTTGACACAATGACTTATGTAAGGCCTATCGACATCTGTGCCCTATATGGTTCAGATCGGTCCAGATTTCAGTCCTTGGACCATAAAAGCAGCGTTTATTACCCGATGTCACTGAAATGTAATACAGTGAGTTGTGCTCGGCTCTACGACATCCACATCCAGTGTGGCTCCCATCGGTCTATACTTAGATACAGCTGCCATATATATAGCGATCTACCGATTTAAGGTCTTGGGCCCAAAAAAGGCCCATTTATTATCCGATTTGGCATAGTGACCTTTCAAAATTCGTGTCCCATATGGTTCAGATCAGTCTATATTTCTATATAGCTGCCATATTGACCAATATTGTTTAAACAACTTGAACAGTGGATTGTAAAGGGTGATTTTTTTGAGGTTAGGATTTTCATGCATTAGTATTTGACAGATCACGTGGGATTTCAGACATGGTGTCAAAGAGAAAGATGCTCAGTATGCTTTGACATTTCATCATGAATAGACTTACTAACGAGCAACGCTTGCAAATCATTGAATTTTATTACCAAAATCAGTGTTCGGTTCGAAATGTGTTCATTCACCGTAACGTTGCGTCCAACAGCATCTTTGAAAAAATACGGTCCAATGATTCCACCAGCGTACAAACCACACCAAACAGTGCATTTTTCGGGATGCATGGGCAGTTCTTGAACGGCTTCTGGTTGCTCTTCACTCCAAATGCGGCAATTTTGCTTATTTACGTAGCCATTCAACCAGAAATGAGCCTCATCGCTGAACGGTGAATGAACACATTTCGAACCGAACACTGATTTTGGTAATAAAATTCAATGATTTGCAAGCGTTGCTCGTTAGTAAGTCTATTCATGATGAAATGTCAAAGCATACTGAGCATCTTTCTCTTTGACACCATGTCTGAAATCCCACGTGATCTGTCAAATACTAATGCATGAAAATCCTAACCTCAAAAAAATCACCCTTTATTATCATACCATTCGACGACCGTGCCGAGTTTGGTCAACATCGGTCCAACATAGCTGCATGGGTTCATAAATGATGCATTTGTAGCGAAAGGTGGTTAACATATATACCCGAGGTGGTGGGTATCCAAAGTTCGGTTCGGGCATACTTAATGCCTTTTTACTTGTTTTAATTAAATCTGAACTTTTTTCAATTACAATTGTGATTGTGATTGTACAATAGACGCAATTCTAAATTTACTTTTGATCAAAATATGGATATTAATGGTGTAACGGCTTCTTTACCATCGATTTCATTATAACATATTCTATATAAATATTTTTTCTTGGGTTTAATTCCCCAAAGCAAGTAATATATAAAGCTACTATAATAAAAATATATTAATTACTGTTAGTCTATTTTGGTAGCTAGACATAAACCCGCCTCGGTACTCTTTCTTTTATAATTTGGGAAACAAAAGAGGGTGCCAAAAGCTATGCTGTCCTCCTTGTTACTTTCTTTCAGTACAAGACTCGTCTTCTCACGATACGGATCCTCCCACAGAATTGTTTTCGTTGTCCTACCGATCGTTTCGCTGTTCCACACTGTATCATGTATGCGTTCGTCGCCCACACCCTTAACTCGGACTGCGTCGAAAACTCTCCTCGAAGTACTCGCGATAACACCACAGCACTTCACACATTCCTTGATCTCCCGGATCACCACCTGCAGGACCGTATTATGGTCAGGTAATCGAAAACAAATTTTAGTTCCTAGGTTCTCAATATAGACCCCCAGGCCCACTCTGTCCTCTAGCTCTGATCTATCTGTGTAGCATGAGCAACACCAGAATTCCGTTAATCAAAGACTGTTACGGCCCGTCTGCATTATGCCCAACATCTGTGAGCCTTCTCGGTACGCTGCTGAATGTGACACTTCCAATTTAGTTTCTTGTCCAAGATAATCGTTCTACTGAGTAAACGTGGTGCGTCAAATTTACTCTTCATTGGACTAAAATTTAGATCCCTATGTCTAGTCCCAATTTTCGATGACTCAGCCACACATTTCATCTCAAACGGTCACTATTTCCAGTTTAATGTAGTCTCTGAGATCTTTCAATGTCGTCGGTTTGTTGGCATGGACCAATGACTTTACACTAACCAATAACGCTTATTGACGTACTCATTAAACTAAAACTGACCTTTGTTGCTGTTGTTGTTTTTGTAGCAGTGTGTTGTGTTCTATCTTTCGTCCGCTTGATTCTGTAAAGTATCCAGATCCAAGAACTCTGCGACTAAGATGGGTTGCATCCAGGGGATCTGGGTCTGAGACGAGTGGGTCTCGCTGGGCAGTTAAACAGGTGACATGTGTCGTGTGGTCCCTGGTCACAATCGGAATATACATCCTGCACGTTGACATTAATCTTTGCTTTATAGGAATTGAGGCGGCTGCATCTGCCGGATCGTAAATGACCCAGAACTACTCTAGTTTGCCGTTGGAGGTCAATTTCTTCAGGTGCAAAGGGAGACGGTCTTTCTCCAAGGACTACATTCACCCGGCAGCTATTTACCGCATCTGCTACCGTGCCTGCATGACTGGTGTCTAGACCCGCGTGATATGCCGCTTGATCTAGAGGTTCTCTCTTGAAGCGCTGAACCACACGCTCTAGATCATGTAGATCTACCTTAAGGTTTTTGGGCGGTGCTATGGATGGTCTCTGCGATAATAGTCCAGTAGGTATTGCTTATACAGAATATAGTTATGTTTTCGCAGAATGTAGTTATGTCTTCGCACTGGATCTTTGTCTTTTGATGAAGGTGGGCCACATGAGAACTGAGGAGACAACCCATCGCCAATTTGAAGAGCGGCATTCTGATAGATACGAATATTATTCCTCAGAGATGACGAGAGCACACTGGCGCTGCATAACTTTCCACAGACCGGCCAATTGCTTTATACGTGGTCAACAAGGTTTCTTTGTCAGCACCCCAAGTGCTGCCTGCAAGTGACTTGAGGACCTTGTTTCTACTTTTGACGTTATCGAAAATTGCTGTGGCATGTGAGAAGTATTTTAGGACACTTGATGGCCGAAATTGTCACTCCGTCAACCATCAATTTCAGCTCCCCACTCACCTCATGCGTGTTTGTAGTGAACAACGTGGCTGACGATTTAGAGGCTGATATCTTCATATGTCTTGCAACGAAATAGGAGGCAAGTTCGTTGAGGTAGATGTTTAACCTATCGCAAATGTCATCAATGAGTGGGGGCCTGATGCCATGATCGTACAATCATCCGCATATGATACGATCTCTATGCCGTCTAGAAGCGGTGGAATAGAGGATAGATAGAGGTTAAACAGTGCCGGAGATATAACCCCGCCTTGGAAAACTTCCTGTTTCTCTCTACGGTGTTTCGTTTTCTTATCTAAAAATGTCTAAATGTCTAAATTCTACAAATGTCTGGCGACCCAGCGTTTTAGGCCTGGCTGGAGAGACATATTGGCGATTTCCTCAAAGAGTTTGGGCTGACTGAAGCCACCGCAAATGTGTGCGGTGATGGCATGCAGAGCAGTTGTTGTGCTATGCAGTCTTCGAAATCCATGCTGATGCCCGGCAAATGCAAATTCTCCTACGAGGCTCGGGAGGAGCAGCGCATCAAGCGACTCGGCTACTGACGAGAGAAGGAAGATCGATCTGTACGACTCTCCTAAGCTCGGGTCTTTTCGAGGTCCAGCGCTACGAGGACTGTCCTATCACATGACCTAGGCTGATTGAAGCCACGGCAAATGTGTGTGGTAATGACATGCAAAGCAGTTTTTGTACTATACAATCTTCGAATTCCATGCTCATGCGCGGCAAATGGAAATTCTCCTACGAGGCTCGGGAGGAGTAGTCCCACAAAAGTCTTGGCTACTGATGAGAGTCGGTCTGTATGGCTCCCCCTTACACTGCTCCTTTCCAGCCTTCAGTAGAGGGATCACTCTGCCCATCTTCCAGACATCGGGTACTATAAGAGTGTTCAAATACGAGTTGAAGACAGTTGTAATATACTCCACTCCAGGTAATTCAAGATTCTTCAGTCTCATTGTAGAGATTCCGTTAAAGGCCAACGCCTTGGATGACTTGACGCCACGGATGATATTCGTTAATTGTGATGGCTGTCCATCGGCTCGGAGACCACGGATACGAGAATGGCTCTGCTTCTATCCCTGTTACTCTCGGGATGCACAATAAATTGACGCTTGAGCAACCCGTCGCACCTATTCAGATCAGTTAGAGTTACGTCCCCAAAAGTAACTGAGGTCCTGTCGTCCTGTCTGCCGGGGTTCAAGAGTGACTTAACAGTAGACCACCGCTTGCCTAAACCAGCCACAAATTTCACTTATGTTCGTTGACTACCCTGTTAATTACCAGATTCAGCTCGCTGATTCTAGGCTTAGTGGGCTCCGAGCAACGAATCTCATCATTCGACCGGCTGGTACAAAGCGAGTGGCTGCTGCGTAAATGATGTCTCGGAATTTCCTCTCGGCAACTAGCATATTAGAGGGGGGTGTCAGTTCAATAAAGCGGCAATTGGTGTGCTCTCTTAATTCGACCCAATCAGCCTTTTTTTATTGATAAACGTCCGGCACTCGAAGGTTATGAAGTCGGGTGGTCCCTCGATGGTGAAAATTATGGGGAGGTGGTCTGATCTCAAAGAAATGATGGCCTGCCAGGTCACGTCACTCAGGACATCAGGGGATGCAATGAAAATGTATGACGAGATGGTGCACCTCCTCGTAATCTTAGTGGGGACATTCTCATTCACCACACAACATGGAGCCTTCAATCTATTATGCCTCGCTAGCTTTGTCTGGGGAAGAATGCTCTGAAACGAGATGCACCTTAAAGTCCCCTAGAACTAGACGATTATAGCCAAACAGTATCCCACTTATGACGGCCTTGTCAGCTTTCCCATTAACTTTGTCATTGACGATAATTCTGCTCTTAAAATATAAAATATATACCCTCCACCATAGGATGGGAGTATACTAATTTCGTCATTCTGTTTGTAACTCCTCGAAATATTCGTCTAAGAACCCATAAAGTATATATATTCTTGATCGTCATGACATTTTAAGTCGATCTAGCCATGTCCAACCGTCTGTTAGTCTTATGCACGCTAACTTTCGAAGGAGTAAAACTAGCCGCTTGAAATTTGGTACAAATTCTTCTTGTTAGTGTTGGTCGGTTAGGACTGCAAATCGGCCATATCGCTCCATGCCTTAATATAGCTGTCATATTAACCTATTTTGGATCTTGACTTCTTGAGCCACTAGAGGGAGCAATTTGGATGGTCGAAAGCTCCGTTTTCATGCGGAGTAGCTGCAAATGCGGCCGCGGGCAGTCAACGATTTTCGAGAGGAGAGTCTCCGTGAGGAGTCTGTTGCCACTGGCTCTTAATTAAATACTGAGTGCCAATGATACTCGAGATGACAAGGCAAGTTATTGGCGTCTTCAAATAACCAATGGCCAATATCAGCGTCTGTTCCCAGGCTAGGGGCGGCTGACGGCGAGCGTCCGATCTTGGAGCAAGCGGCTCTCCACAACGAGGGACAAGTGTGCAATCTCACAAAACCCATGCGGTTGGGGTGCTGGGCCAGTAACCCGCCCCCTGAGAACTACTATGAGAAACAAAGGAATAGTAACAACGGTCCCCCAACGTTGACGACCCACTCAAATAAAAAAAGACCATGATTTGCAGATCTGCACCTGGAATGTCCACACTCTTTATAGAGAAGGTAAAGTATACGCGCTGGCGGATGTATTAGAGAAGTACAAGGCAGATATTACCGCCTTACAGGAAGTGCGATAAAATGGGAATGGCGTCACTACAACACCAAACGGTGACGAACTATACTATAGCTGCCATAACACGAGGCATGAATTTGGCTGTGGATTTGTGGTTAGTCGGAGACTGAAACACCTTGTCTCCAGTTTTACTCCGGTGGATGAGAGGCTTACCAAAATCCGCATAAAAGCCAAATTCTTCAACATCAGCCTTATTTGTGCCCATGTCCCGACGGAAGACAAAGACGAGCAGACCAATGATATTTTCTACGAGCGCCTAGAGATAGAATATGACCGCTGCCCCGTCCATGATATTAAAATCGTTCTCGGAGATTTTAATGCGAAGATAGGGAAGGAAGACATTTATGATCCAACAGTCGGAAAGTTTAGCCTCCACGAGATAACGTCCAGTAATGGGTTGAGGCTGATAGATTTCGCAGCGGCAAAAAACATGGTAGTTAGTAGGACCAGATTTCCAACAACTATTGTAAGTATGGTTGAAATCGGTTCATAACCAGATATAGCTGTCATATAAACCGACCTTGACTTCTTGAGCCTCTAGGGGGCGCAATGGTTATCCGATTTGGCAGAAATTTTGCATGACGTATTTTGTTACGACTTCCAACGACTGTGCTTAGTATGGTCAAATCGGTCTATAATCTTATATAGCTGCCATATGAACCGATCTTGAATCTTGACTTTTTGAGTGACTAGAGGGCGCAATTCTTATCCGATTTGGCTGAAATTTTGCATAAGGTGTTTTGTTATGTTTTATAAAAACTGTGCTATGTATGGGTCAGTCCATAACCTAATATAGTTGCCATATAAACCTATTTTGAATCTTGACTTCTTGAGCCGCTAGAGGGCGCAATTCTTATCCGATTTGGCTGAATACGACGGTTTCTCCCATGATCTTCTACATACGTGTCAAATAAGGTCTAATGCTGTCTTAAGTCTGATACAGATACCATATAAACCGATCTCCCTATTTTATTTTTGAGCCTCTAGAGGGCGCAATTCTTATACGAATTAGCTGAAATTTTAGACTTCTACTATGGTCTCCAGCATTCAATTCAATTATGGTCCGAATCGGACCATATCCAGTCGCATATCAATTCTTTTCTTTTATCCTTTATTTGCCTAAAAGTAGATACCGGGAAAATAACTCGACAAATGCAATCGATGGTGGAGGGTATATAAGATTCGGCCCGGCCGAACTTAGCACGCTTTTACTTGTTGTGAATTGCAGACGTTGTTTCTTCGTGTTTTTTACCATGATGAAGATGTTGAGTTTACTGAATAAATTGACAATGACAAAATTCAAAAAATTTATTGCAAGTTGTCAAATCCCTATTAAGAAACCCTTTACAATTCTTAAACTTATTTAACCCCACATTCAAGTACATCCGACGGCCATGGAAGCCTCCATACTGGCAACTAACTAACCGTTGCCAGTTATCATTATCAGAGTACACTTTTAAATAGCCTACTATTTTTCCCAGAACTCAAATTGATATACCAAATTTTTGCTCCATGATTTTAAAATAAATATATATTTCTACACACTGTATTACTATTGATAATATAACAATTAAAAATTCATATTTAAAATAATTTAGCATATTTTATTACCATTTAAAGCACGCCATAGTTTTCTTCTCAGAGCTAATATTCAAGCTGTACGCATTTAAACTACACTTCACATACATCGCATAATAATTAAAAGCACGAAAAAATGTGTTCGACAAATTGATGTGGCCTCTGCTTTTGAAATGATACAATTTAAGCATTTGGTTTATTTTCTTGATTTTGATTTAAATTGTAAGAGCTCACATTTTTGTCGCGCGCCCCAAAGCTAGCATGTTCCATATGAGTTTGTGTGACTGTGGCATTCGATGTGTTGAAATGCATTTGAGTTTAATGACCCGACAAAACAACGCTGATAAGTTTTGTATTGATGTTTGAAGAACATTTGTTATGTTTTGTTTAAAAGTGATAGAAAAACAAGTGAGGACGGGTTAAAGTCGGCAAAAGCCAACCGTTAGATGCCCTACACCATATTGAGTATGCAGGCTTAGTGGTGGAAATTAAAATTTGTTTAAATGAAGGATTTCAAACAAAACCCCGTACGTATTATGCGAGTCATCAAAGAAATCGCTTTGTGAAAAATTGGAAAGATCGGCTGATAAATGCGATTGCAAAGACCCTAAAAGTGAACATCGAGAGATACATTGTATATGGTACCAAAATCTATCAATCTAATCAAACCTAACAAATCACTAAATGATTGCAGTATTGGTCAAAATCTGACGAAAATACATTTGGGAGCTATAGCTTAATCTTAACCGATTTAATCCATAATAGCCATAAAAGTCAAAAAGTCATAAAAATCAAAAAATTCGACATTGTGGCCATTTTTGAGAAAATCTGTTAAGAAATGCGCTGACAATGGCTCCAAAAGTGAAATCCGGGTGATACATTTATATGAGAGTTATATCTAAATCTGGACCGATATCTATGAAATTCAACAGCAAAGCCGGGAGTCATAATAACCACCACCGAATGATAGGGGTATATTCATTTCGCCATTCCGTTTGCAACACATCGAAATATCCATTTCCGACTCTATAAAGTATATATATTCTCGATCGCCGTATAAATCTAAGAAGATACAGTCATGTCCATCCGTCTGACCGTCTGACTGTTGAAATCACGCTTCAGTCTTTGAAAATAGAGATATGGAGCTGAAACTTTGTACAGTTTCTTTCTTTGTCCATAAGAAGGTTAAGTTCGAAGATGGGCTATATCGGACTATATCTTGATACAGCCCCCATATAGACCGATCCGTCGATTTAGGGTCTTAGGCCTATAAAATCCACATTTATTATCCGATTTTGGTGAAATTTGAGACAGTGAGTTGTGTAAGGCCCTTCAACATTCTTCTTCAATTTGGCTTAGATCGGTTTAGATTTAGATATAGCTGCCATATAGACCGATCTCTCGATTTATGGATTTTGGCCATAAAAGTCGCATTTATTGTCCGATTTCCCTGAAATTTGGAACGGTGAGTTGTGTTAGGCCCTTCAAAATTCGTCTTTTATTTGGCCCAGATCTGTTCAGATTTATATGTAGCTGCCATATAGTTCGATCTCTCGATTTTATGTCTTGACCCCATAAAAGGCGCATTTATTGTCCGATTTTGCCATAATTTGGGACAGTCTGTTGTGTTCGGCCCTTCGACATCCTTCTTCAATTTGGTCCAGACGGTCCAGAATTGAATATAGCTGCCATATAGACCGATCTCTTGATTTAAGGTCTTGGGCCCATAAAAGGCGCAGCCGAAATTTGGGACAGTGAGTTGTGTTAGGCTCTTCGACATTTTTCTGCAACTTGGCCCAAATTGGTCCAGATTTACATATAGCTGTCATATAGACCGATATCTCGATTTAAATTCTTGGCCCCATAAAAGGCGCATTTATAATCCGATTTCACTGAATTTTCACACAGTGACTTATGTAAGGCTTTTCGACATCGGTGTCGATCGGTTTATTTTTATATATTGCTACTAAAAAGATCAATATTAAACAATTTAACAATGCCTTGTACTTATTAGTATTTGGTCAAAATCGGAACATATTTCGATATAGCTGCCATGGGTCATAAGGCATGCATTTTTCACCGGATTTTGACGAAAGGTGATTTACGTATATACCCGAGGTAGTGGGTATCTACTTGTTTTCATGTAGTTTTGAAAATGACTTCGGGTAAATGGTGAACCCTATTGCGCATACACTGATTAAGTCGATTTTTGAAACTCGTGTCCACTCTTTCCAGCATATTAATCGGTATGTTGACAATGGCATGACAAATGTTGTTCTTGAGTTGAGAACATTCTTTCCTGACGCATATGAACCTTGTTCATGCTCATGCGCGTCCCAGTTCGGCTTTCGGGAGGAAAAGAGTACTGTGGATGACTGGATCCATTTGCAGAATTGTGTAAGAGAGTCGAGCGCCGAATATGTCCTTGTCATATGTGTCGATTTAAACTGCGCTTTTGATTACCTTTCATGGCGTAGTGTACCCACGGGATTAGGAGAATTAGGTTCTCGTGAACTTTCTCTCTGGCGTAGTTACTTCTGTGATAGAAGATCTTGGTTTGCTGGTGCTAGCGTGACGGTTCACACGGTGCGTCGAAGTTGGCTATTTCCCTCGTACGTGGAAATGTGATCGAGTCGTAGTCCTTCTGAAATCGCCCATTGATTGAGGAGCAATTTTAGATCGTATCGGGGAATCAGTCTCCTCCCTGTGCTTACAAAAGTATTAGACAGGATAATGGTGACAAGATTTGGGGAGGGCTACGAGGAGGGTACTTCTCCGTAGCAGTTCCGCTTTCAGGAGAAGCACTGTGGATGTCTTGATTCATGTGCAGAACTGTATGAAAAATCTACCGCCGAATATGTCCTTGTCATATTTGTCAATTCCCGTGCTTACAAAAGTATTAGACAGGATAAAGATAACAATATTTGGGAAGGGCTACGTGGGGGGTACTTCTCCGTACCAGTTCCGCTTTCGGGAGGAGTACTTTGGATATCTTGATTCATGTGCAGAACTGTGTGAAAAATCTACCGCCGAATATGTCCTTGTCATATTTGTCAATTCCAAAGGCGATTTTGATTTATTCATTGCGTAGTGTCGAGATTAGCCGAAATAGGCTGTCGGGAACTTTTTTCTGGTGTAGTTACTTCTGTGATTGAAGTAACTAGCGATACGGTTTGGAAGGATATTCAGCGTGGCCGCCCTCAGAGGTCCATTTGCTCTTCATATATATGGGACCTTATGATGGATCCCCTGTTGGGACGTTTCGCTGAGTCCTCCAAAATCAATGCCTATTCGGATGAACTGCTCATTCTGGTTAAAGGAGATTCCAGACTTGCGCTGGAAACTCGCAGTGATCTGGCCATGGACATTGTCGCGGATGACAAAACCGTGACAATATTGCTCAAGGGCATTTTGTCGTGGAATCGTCCACCCACGATTCGATCTTGCGGAGCTAGCATCAGAAACGTAACGCTCGTAAAGGACTGTTTCAGAGAGAATGGGTTTCCTGGTCCATTTGGATAGGGTAAAGGAGAAGATGACTGGAGTAGCAGGAATGGTTAAGCGTTTTCTGAGAAGTGAGTGTGGTCTTAGTCGTCGTGCTTTTCGGTCCATATATGGTGGTCTATTAGTTGCTGGTGCAACTTATGGAGCAGCAGTGTGACACGATCCTCTCTTGTCAGAGGTTGGCAATGCTGGCTTGCTTGCCTGTGTGTAAGACTGTTTCGACAGACGCACTACAGATATTGCTTGCCGCGCCCCCGCTTAATTTACTCGTGAGTTATATGGCTGTTCTGTATAGTGTGAAAAAGGGAATTCCATTAGTAAGGATTGGCCCACTGCTTCTGAGCTGGCAGATGGGGATGTCTTGATGATAGGTGGAAAAGCAGATTGACGAAAAGTGACAATGTTCGAATGATTTACGAATTTGTTCGTGACATGACGTTCGCCCGGACTCTGGCTTCGGCCAAAGTCTGGGCTTCATACTGATGGGACATGGCTTCTTTAATGCATTTTTCCATCAGAGGAACTGTGAGAGACCTGAAGACTGGAGGCATGTACTGACGGAATGCCCCTACTATGCAGACATAAGAGATTTAGGCACGATGGTGATTAGCGAAGGGGTGTGGGATTTCAGTAGGGCCCTTGAAGGCGAGACGGTTGTTGCAAAGCTGGCCACTCTTTTCCAACTATATTGGCGCGTCCGGAATGGCCTGGCACCTACCTTGTTCATGTTGATGCTGCGGTGTTTACTCTTCGTTGTTTCCCGTTAGTTTTGTGTATGTTTTTTCTTCAGTTTTCGAAGCTGCAGATGGCCAGCAATCGTAACAGTACCTCTAACGGTGGATTTACTTGCAGTAACTGAATCCAAATCCTTAATTTAAGCATTAGAATGCGATAAATTTTTACTAATACAAAGAAATTATGGGAGACCTGAAGACTGGAGGCATGTACTGACGGAATGCCCGTACTATGCAAACATAAGAGATTAAGGCACGATCAGGATTATCGAACGGGTGTGGGATTTCAGTAGGGCCCTTGAAGGCGTGCACCATACAGCACCAAAAGGTACCGTTATACAGAACATAGAGCAAATTTTTATTGTTTGTAGCAGTGAGCGGCATCCCTTTCACAACTTTTATAAAATAAATCCGACGCCCCATCTTTAGATAAGTTGCTTCCTTTAGCCAATATTTTAGTGGTTCTATCCTCGTGTATCACTTTTTTTTAGCTCAAAGACAAGTGTAATGGTATTCCCTGTGATGATACAAAAATCATTTACTACCATCATGCAAATACTTTCCCAAACTATATTGAAAATATCCTCACTATCTGTAAGAATGTAATTTCACATGAGGCGTATACTCATACTATAAAAGAAATTAAAAATCAATTAATACCAGACATACAATAAAATACAACGACTTCTTTAGTTTTATGGAGGCGATATGAATTTTGCCAACTTTAGTATTTTATGGCCAAAAATGTCATCGACAGTGTGACTGGGTCATTTGAGAAAACAATACCAAGGAGTCATAACAATCCAAAATGATTAGGGCTTAATGAGATTTTCTCTTTTGTTTATTTTCATTGATTTAGTTTAACATCTTATAGAAGAATTATGGAATGTGTAGGCACTTATGTTCAAGACAAATTGATATGTGGCAATCATAGTGTGATACAGGCAAACATTTAGAAATAATTAACTTTATTATACCCTCCACAATAAGATGGGGGGTATACTAATTTCGTCATTCTGTTTGTAACTACTCGAAATATTCGTCTGAGACCCCATAAAGTATATATATTCTTGATCGTCGCGACATTTTATGTCGATCTAGCCATGTCCGTCCGTCTGTCCGTCCGTCCGTCTGTCTGTCGAAAGCACGCTAACTTCCGAAGGAGTAAAGCTAGCCGCTTGAAATTTTCCACAAATACTTCTTATTAGTTTAGGTCGGTTGGTATTGCAAACGGGCCATATCGGTCCATGTTTTGATATAGCTGCCATATAAACCGATCTAGGATCTTGACTTCTTGAGCCTCTAGAGTGCGCAATTCTTATCCGATTGGAATGAAATTTCGCACGACGTGTTTTGCTATGATATCCAACAACTGTGCCAAGTACGGTTCAAATCGGATGATAACCTGATATAGCTGCCATATAAACCGAACTTGGGTCTTGACTTCTTGAGCCTCTAGAGTACGCAATTCTTATCCGATTCCAATGAAATTTTGCACGACGTGTTTTGTTATGATATCCAACAACTGTGCCAAGTATGGTTCAAATCGGTCCATAACCTGATATAGCTGCCATATAAACCGATCTTGGGTCTTGACTTCTTGAGCCCCTAGAGGGCGCAATTCTTATCCGATTGGAATGGAATTTTGCACGACGTGTTTTGTTATGATACCCAACAACTGTGCCACGTATAGTTCAAATCGGTCTGTAACCTGATATAGCTGCCATATAAACCGATCTTGGATCTTGACTTCTTGAGCCTCTAGAGGTCACAATTCTTATCCGATTTGAATGAATTTTTGCACGAAGTATTTCGTTATGACATCCAACAAGTGTGCCAAGCATGGTTCAAATCGGTTCATAACCTGATATAGCTGTCATATAAGCAGATCTGGGGATTTGACTTCTTGAGCTTCTAGAGTGCCCAATTCCTATCCAATTTGGCTGAAATTTTGCATGACGTATTTTATTCTTACTTTCAACAACTGTGTCAAATAACGTTCAAATCGGTCCATAACCTAATATAGCTGCCATATAAACTGATCTGGGATCTTGAATTCTTGACCCTCTAGAGGTCGCAATTATTATCCGATATGCCTGAATTTTAGTACGACGGATCCTCTTATGACCATCAACAAACGTGTTTATTATGGTCTGAATCGGTCTATTGCCCGATACAGCTCCCATATAAACCGTTCTCTCTATTTTACTTCTTGAGCCCCCAATGGGCTCAATTCTTATTCGAATTGGCTGACATTTTACACAGATCTCCAACATATAATTTAATTCTGGTCCGAACCGTTCTATCGCTCTATCTGGTCTGATATCGCTCTAATAGCAGAGCAAATCTTTTCTTATATCCTTTTTTGCCTTAGAAGAGATGCCGGGAAAAGAACTCGACAAATGCGATCCATGGTGGAGGGTATATAAGATTCGGCCCGGCCGAACTTAGCACGCTTTTACTTGTTTCATATTATAGCTAGCTGAACCTGACCTGCTCCCCTGCTTCTTCTCTTACAATACATGGAACAAAATTATACTTTGAATATTAATTTTAATGTAGACGTGTTATAACAGTATAAGTGCCTTAATGTGAATCCCGTATGATCTATATTGGTCTGTGAAACCGCCCCGAGGGCTGAGGGTCATTTAAGTTTGGATGTTAGCCCTATATTCTAATGAGGATTTTACGAGTAGGAAGGGCCCCATGGTGGTGATTGCTGGGTATAGGTGGTGGTGTGGACCCGAGAAACTCGGTCCCGAATGTGGGTATAAATTTCGTGCTCTACCCCCATATTGCCATGGTTGGTAAATATGTATGTCCGATTTTGTGGTGTTTTGGGGATGGAATTGTCCCCCAGGCACTTACCCCTGAAAAATTTTCAGCATCGTGCTCCACTCCCAAATACCATTTATTGAAACCACATATTGCGATTGGTTTAAGGGGAGTTTATGTAATGAGACGTCCCCTAAATACTTGGCCCGAAAATTCAAATTAGTTTTCTTATCTCAAGTACCTTTTATTGGAACCCCATATTGGTATGGTCTGTAAATTTGTCCTTGTTGGGGGTGTTTGGTGGAGGAGCGGCCCCTCAAACACTTAGTCCCACATTTGCACATTTGGATATCAGATTCGTATTCTACTCTTAAATAGCTTTTATTTAAGCCCCATATAGTCATGGTCGATAAATATTTCCGATTTAGGGGTGTTTTGAGGGCTGGGGTGGTCCCCAAAATACTTGGTCCCTTAATTGGTTATAGGATGCGTTGTCTACTCTTGAATCACTTTCATTTGTCTTCCATTTTATATATATATTACCCTTTTTTATATATATATAGTACCTTATATCAATATAGTACCCTTTTTTTTACCACGGGACCATTCTACACTGTATGAGAACATTAAAAGAAACTCGGTTCAGCATAACGGAACAGATAAACAAAAAAACCAACACAAATTCTTTTTTAAACCTACCACCATAGTCATTCCGTTTGTAACACATATAAGACGATTTAACGATGTGTCTATCCGTTGTCCGTCCCTAAGTCCGTCAGTTTTAACCACGCTACAGTCTTTAAAAATTGAGATATTGAGTTGAAATCTTTTACAGACTCGTATTTCTTCTGGTTAAGCTCTTGAATAGGCCATATCGGACTATATTTAGTATATCTGCCATATAAACCGATATGGCGATTTTGGGGTGCTAGGCCTATAACAGGCGTATTTATTATACGATTTCGCTAATATTTGGCAAAGTGAGTTTTTGAGCCCCGATATCCGAACTGAAAATGGTCCAGTTCGGAACATATTTGGATATAGCTGCCATACAGAACGATCTGCTAATTTTGGATCTTAGGCCTATAACAGGCGCATTTATTACCTGGCTTCACTGAAATGTGAAACAATCAGTTGTATCAAGACTCCCAACATCCGTTTCGAACGTGGTCCAGATCGGACTATATTTAGATATAGCTGTCATAGAGACCGATCTTCACCGATTTAGACCGTAAAGACCATAAAAGGCGCAATTATTCTCCGATTTTGCTGAAATTTGAAACAGTGATTTGCACTAGGGGCCTCGACAACCGACCCGAATATGGTGTATATCGAACCATATTTACAGATAGCTGCCATATAGACCGATATGCCGATTTAGGGTCGTAAGCCTATAACAGGCGCATTTATTAACCGATTTTGCCGAAACTCAGAACAGTCGATATCCAAATCAAAAATGGTCCAGCTCGGAACATTTTTGGATATAGCTGTCATATAGACTGATCTGCTGATTTGGGATCTTAGGGTTATAAAAAACGCATTTATCACCCGACTTCGCTGTATTTTAGAACAGTGAGTTGTATTGAGACTTCCGACATCTGTCCCGAAAATGGTCCAGAACGGGCTATATTTAGATATAGCCGCCATAGAGACTAATAAAAGGCGCTTTTATTCACCATAAAAGGCGCTTTTATTCGCCGATTTTGCTGAAATTTGAAACAGTGAGCTGCTTTAAGACTCCCGACATCCAATCCAAATAAGATCCAGATCAGAATTAGGAACGGCGCACTTACTACCTGATTTCACCGAAATTTCTACCTGTAACTTGTTTAGAGCTTCTCGGCACCTGAACCAAATATGATTAAGATTGGGCTATATTTGGATATTAATATGGATATAGTAGTGTTTTAATAAATTTTTATAATAAATGTATCCATGGTGGTGGGTATCAAAAGTTCGGCCCGGCCGAATTTAATGCGTTTTTACTTATTATATATAAGACTAGTCGGCCCGGTGTGCTTCGCTACACACTTTAAGTGTTTGCAGCTCCCTTTTGGCATGGTACAAATTTGAAAATAACTCCCAAATACCTTTCATTAGGATCACATATTCGTTTGGTAAACATGATGTCCATTGGAGGCATAATTTTGGGTTGGGTGGGTGGTATACATGTCCATTTGGAATTCATGTGCATTTGGTATACATGTTCATTTAGTATACATGTCCATTTGGGCCCAAAATTATACGGGCTTGGTGACCCCCTGGGAATTGAACCAAATTTTTATATAAGATTTGTATTCTACTCTAAAATACCTTTCGTTTGTGTCTCATATTGCGCCGTTGGGTGAACATGTTCATTTGGGCCATAATTTTGTGGCGGAGAGAACCCCTGGCACTTGGGGTGTCAAATTTTTATACCAAGTTCGTTATTCTTAAATACCTTCCATTTGGTACCCATATTGATGCAATCGGTAAATTTTTATACCAAGTTCGTTATTCTTAAATACCTTCCATTTGGTACCCATATTGTCGCAATCGATAAACATGTACGTTTGGGTGGGTTTTGCGGTAAGGCGCCCCCACGTTTATTTGACCCTAAAGTTTGTTTTTACCAATTTTGTGTTTTTGAGTTATCATGAGGGGGGGCATACGAAATTTCGCTTAAAACGATACACCCATCTCCGAGATCTGTCATTTTTGAAAATTAGTCCGTCCCTCCTGATATCACGAAATGCAGTATCCTATTTACACCAGGCGGTTAAAATCTGTCATCTGTGTAAATTTCTTAAAAATCATTTCAGGCGTTTTTGAGTTTACTCAGAACAAACAAACAATCAAACAAAGCGCAACACTTTCATTTTAATACCCACCACCATAGCATGGGGGATATATGTTAATGTCCACCGCTACCAATTGTATCATTGCTTCCACTCTATATTTGGTCTGCCCATAATCTGCGATTCAAAGTGTGACAGCAGTGCAAATACCGAGTAGGGAGTTAGTTTCACGCTCACACCGGCTTATTCGAATTGGAGACTGGCTGCTGGCCGACGATCGGAATCAGCAAAAGAAAAAAAGTAAGCCAATTTCGCCTTCCGATTATTCTCTATGGGAACCTGTTCTTGCCGGCTGCCGTAGATGAAACTTCTTCTTCTGCTGGTTCCGATCATTGGCCAGCAGCCAGTCTATATTTGGTCTGTCCATGCTCTGCGATACAAAGTGTGACAGCAGTGCAAATACCGAGTGGAGAGTTAGTTTCACGCTCACACCGGCTTATTAGAATTGCAGACTGGTTGCTGGCCGATGATCGGAACCGGCAAAAGAAAAAAAGTGAGTCAATTTCGCCTTCCGACCATTCTCTATGAGAATCTGTTCTTGCCGACTGCCATAAATGAACTCCCCCTTCTTCTTCTGCTGGTTCCGATCATCGGCCAACAGCCAGTCTTCAATTCGAATAATCCGGTGTTAGCGTGAAACTAACTCTCTACTCGATATTTGCACTGCTCTCACACTTTAAATCGCAGAGCATGACAGACCAAATATAGAGTGGGAGCAATGATACAATTGGGTGGCTCTGCGGCGTGCCATAAACTTATACTAACCTAGTCATTCCGTTTGTAACACCTCGAAATATTGATCTCAGACCCCATAAAATATATATATTCTTGATCGTCTGAACATTTTGAGTCAATCTAGCCATGTCCATCCGTCCCACCGTACGTCCGTCTGTCGAAATCACGATATCGGTGAAACGCATAAAGCTAGCCGCTTGCAATTTTGCACATATACATCTTATTGATGTAGGTAGATGGGGATTGCAAATGGGCCATATCGGTTGAGATTTGGATATAGCTACCATATAAACCAATATCCCGATTTGACATAGTGTTCTGTTACAATGTCCGAAAACCGTGCCAAGTACGGTTGAAATCGGTCTATAACCAGATATAGCTCCCATATAACCAGATCTGCCGATTTGACATCTTGAGCTCCTGGAAGTCCGAATTTTTCTCCGATTTGTCTGTTTAAATGTAGTGTTCTGTTACGGCTTCCAACAACTGTGTCAAGTACGGTTAAAATCGGTCTATAACCTAACCTAGCTCCCATATAGCCCGATCTCCCGATTTGACATCTTGAGCCTCTACAGTCCTTAATTTTTGCCTATTTGGCTAAAATTTTGCATGTAGTTTTCTGCAACGACTTCCAACAACTGTGCCAAGTACGGTTGAAATCGGTTTATAACCTCATATAGCTCCCATATCAACTGATCTCCCGTTTTCACTTTTGGATACCCTGGAAGCCACAATTTTTGCCTGATTTAGTTAAAATTTTGCATATTCTGTTCTGCTACGACTTCCAACAACTATGCCAAGTACGATCTAAATCGGTCTTTAACCTGATATAGCTCTCATATATACCGATCTGTCGATTATCCTTGTTCGGTTCCTAGAAGCTTTAATTTTTTTGCCTGGTTTGGCAGAAATTTGGTACGTGAGTAAAATTACACCTTTTAACAAATTTTATTTTGTGTCAATTTTACACAGAATCCATGGTGGTGGGTCTCAAAGATTCGGCCCGGCCGAACAAAGCACGTTTTTACTTCTTATTTAATAGATAATGGGTAGCAATTTCAAAATTTAAAATTTTTTTCAATTTATACCCTAAAATAAATAATACAAAAGTTTTTAAGGAAAGAAAATAAGTTTTGGAACCACCCAATACCCATTAATAAATCACTTTATTGATTTTGCTTAATTTTCAAGGCTTTCTTAGGCAGCAGCTTGCTCCATATAGCAAAAGTCTCCCGTAATATTGGGTTGCCCAAAATTTTCTAAAGCAAGCTAAAAGTAACAGCTGATAACTGACAGAAGAAAAAATGCAATTACAGAGTCACAAGCTGTGAAAAAATTTGTCAACGCCGACTATATGAAAAATTCGCAATTACTTTTTGGGCAACCCAATAGTTTGTTTTCTCACAAAAGTGATTTTTAAGTAATTTTGCATTCAATCTGTTTCCTTTAGCTGTTATTTACTTCAGCCATTTACCAAATAGTTTAAAGTTTTCCCACCCATTAGGGTGATATGTTTTCAATTCTTCTGAATATTTACAATGCCATTGCCTTCGTTAGCCAAGAGAAAATTTTAAATGATTCTTTGGAAAAAAAAGCGAATCTAGTTTTTACTTATGGGAACAATATTCCCCCATTATTTACACAAGTGTGTCTCCTCTGTCATCGTCGAGGTTGGCGTTCTTTTCTTTTGCTGACGTTACCTTTGGCTGCCAATGTTTAACTTAACAATGATTTCCGTTTTGTGTAACTTAAGTGTCGGCAGGTGAACAAAATACCTTTAGCTACTGCAGTCAATCCTTATGTGACAGTGTATGGTTAACATTTCCGTTTCTTCATACTCTTAAGCTCTCAAAGTGCATTTCCAACTGTTACCCGTGCAGGCGATCGGTTAGGGTCGATAGAGTGTGAAAAAAATGGAACTAGAATAACACAAATTGAGTTTCCGGTCTTATAAGGGCGTTTTTGTGGCCATACACTCATATACTGGCTGGTATTAGTTTCTGGGTACGACATAGAAAGAAGACAAGTCCCTTTAAACGAAAATAGTATGGATAAGGTATACAAAGTGGTAACTAGGCTGAGGAACAACAAGGCAGCAAGAGTCGAAGGGTTACCAACAGAACTATTTAAAAGCAGAGGCGGCACGCTGATGAGGCGTATGCATTAGTTCATATTAAATTATGCCCAAGGTCTACATAGCAGTAGCCACAGAATTCTGTAAGACCAGAGGCGACACGGACACAGCAGATGTTCAATAGTCTCTTCTTCCCCAACGTCCTAACAGCTTTTGCAGAAGTTGTTAACATGTTTGCCGATCAGACAGTGACTTGTCATGACGGACACAATGACTTAGACGTCTGTTCTAGCCAGCGACAGCAAAGCGATAGACCTCTTAAATCTAGATTAGGCCACATAATATTGGAATGTTGACAAACCCCCCACCATCCAGAACAGGTGAATTTTTGACTATGCAGTCATCTTGTTGAAAGTTCTGCGACATTTGAGGGCGGTTTTGAATTCAGAAATATGATTTCTCAACAACGGTTGTGAATGTCTGGGCCACAATAACGGTTGTGAATGTCAATGAAATTCTTTATTTTATATATTCGAAGTCATCAATCGTCGCTGGCTTGTTGTCATAAACCATAGACTTCATCATTGAACGGTAGCCATTCCCATTTACAGTAACGTTCCGGTCTTGATCATCGTAGAAGTACGGTCCAATGACGCTGCCGGCCCATAAACCGCACCAAACCGTAATTTTTTCAGTATGCAATGATGACTCATAGAGTACGTGTGGATTGCTATCTGACCAAAAACGCATAGTTTGCTTTTCAGTCATTCAGCCAGAAATGAGCATCATCGCTAAATTGGGCGTAGCGCTCTTAACGTTGTCCACTTATTCCGAATTTCGGTGGTAAATTTGAATAATTTCGACTCGTTGTAGGCTCGTATATCATTCCAACATGAAATGGCTAGTGTACTGAAGAGAAATGTCAAGGTTAGGTTAGGTTGACTGGGTTGCCCACCGAAAGTGAGTTCACTCGGAGGTCAGTCTGGCCCATTGTTGTACCCTAGAAAAAAAGGGAAGAGAAAATAGATGTGAGACCTCGGACTAGAGGTTATACACGAATAAAAGAAAGACAGGAGTAATGGAGAACCTGAGCGAGGGGTGAAAAACGCCCATCCTCACGCAAGCACCGATATGCCAATGCCAGAGCTTATGGCAACCCTCGTCGAAACCATCCTGTTGCTTCAACAAATCTTAGGAGACCTACCAGAGGCACGGGTCCGCAGAAACGAGAGCCTACGTCCCTGCAGACCCGGACATGAACACAGCAAGTGCTCAATAGTCTACTTTTCATCCTCATCGAGGTAACTCCTACCGAAGTCATTGTGCGGTATCGCCATGCGGCCTATGACCCACTGTCCGGCTATGACTCCTGTCAAGGTACTCATTGACCTCTTATCGAACGCCAGCAACTCCTTCGTCCTCCTCCGGTAGGTGACCGGCCATAGCGCCTTTGCAGTCCGGCAACCATCCACTAATGTGTTCCTCTATTGTGTTCAGTAGCTCGACAAATGGCACGTAGACATGACTGGTCCCCCCGGCGCAGACGAAACCCTCCTGGCGCACACGTCCGCCCTCTCATTCCCTGGAAACACCTCATGCCCAGGAACCCATGTCAGCATCACATCGTGGGCGGGGAGTCTATCCAGGGACTCCAAACAATCCGCCACGCATCTCGACCTCACCATCATCGACCCTTAGACGAGTAGTACACATAAATTCTGAGTTTCGAGGACGATAAGTCCCTTACCAGAATTTCTCTTGCGGCCACTGCAATGGCACAGACCTCTGCCTGAATATCCGTACACTCGTCCGGCAGTCTCAGAAACATACTGATATTGAGTGCATCAGAGTAGACACCCAATGCAGTCCCTGACTCCATCTTGGAACCATCTGTGCAGATCGAGGTCTCATCCTCCTCAAGTAAACTCCCTTGAACGTTTCCTCTTCTCAACAGTAAAATTGCCATAAGGGCAATAAAAACCAGGACGGTAAGATCACGAACAGTCTTGCAGTGTAAGAAGGAGATTAACGCCTTCTCTGAGGATGAAAAAATCCGCATCATTTGGGTTCCGGGTCATAACGGAGTAAGGGGAATTGAAGGGGCAGACGATTTGGCGGTGAAGGCCAGAGAACTGCCGTCAATAAACTTGGTTAAACCGAAGTCTTTCGGGTCGACGCAGTCCGAGTTAAGGGAGTGGGCGACGAATGCGCATGCAACATTGTGGAACAGCGAAACGGTCGGAAGGACGGCGAAAATCCTATGGGGGGATCCAGATAGTTAGAAGATGAGCCTATTACTGAAAGGAAGCAAGAAGGAGGTCAGTATAGCTATTGGTATCATAACGGGACACAAAGGACTGCGAGCTCACTTATGTGAAATCGGTGCGGAATGTGATAGCATATGTAGAGCATGCGGGGAAGATGAAGATGAGACGTTGGAGCATTTCCTTTGTCATTACCCGGCTTTCGCATGCAACATATACCGGTACTTAGGTGGAGACACAATATCAGACATGAACCAACTTAGGGGAGTGGCATTGAAAACAATTAAGGATTTTGTAAGTAGCACGGGATTCCTAACTTCAAATTTTCTTTTTAGAGGTTACAGGTTATAGTTTTTAGAGCGCAAAACAAGCCGAATACTGGCTTAGGTGTATGTCCATAGTGGCATGGGGCGGATTAATATCTGCAACCTCTTTTCAACCTAACCTAACCTAACCTTCCTCTTCTCTACGGCATTCCACCATACCAATGCTCCAGACACCATTACGGGTCTCTCTCTACTTTAGTAGCGTCCCTGATGTCCTATATGTCAGTTTAAGCGCATCCCGGGATTTCAAAGTTGGGCCCAAAATAAATTAACTACTTTTTTATCCCTTGTGTGAAAAACCAACTCCTATAATAAGCGCAAAGGTTAGCATAGCCGCCAATGACGCTGAACGCCTGGATTCGAATCCAGACGAAAACGTAAAAGAAATGTTCTGCAGTGGTTATCTCCCCTAAGCGGTGGCGCACAGCGGCTCGCCATTCGTACTCGGCTATAAAGAGAAGTTCCATTATAATTGAGCTTGAACTTGGAATGTTTATGGGTAAATGGAATGCTTATGAGTAAATTTGCACTTCTTCTTGGTGTAGGTCGTTAGGGATTGCAAATGGCCCATATGGGTTCAGGTTTGGATATAGCTCCCGCTTGACTTCCTTCAACTTGTCCCTTATTTGGAAGAAGTTTGGTAGGCAAAGTACACATATGTCCTTCAACTAAATTCATTTATGTACATTTTTAGCAGAATCTATGTTTATTGGATTCCCTAAATTCGCCACGACCGAACTTAGCACGGCTTTACTTAAGTAATATAAACGCTACCGTACAAAGATAACCACAAATATAGTATATGTATGTGTAATTAAAGTTCATTGCGGCCAACTCCAACTTTTCTTCACAAACTGCATTTAAACTTTTAACTTAGCCAAATGTGCATGGTTCCATATCTCTGGGAAAAAAGAAACCAAAACAAAACAAAAGAAATTTGGATAAGGGCATTCGTGGCACTTAACCTTAGTTTGTTACATATTTCAAATGCAAGTGTTGAGCATTCAAGCATTTTTTTCGAGTTGCTTACACGCAGGCAGACAGGCTGACTTACTTCCGATTTCACATCGTCAACGTTGGCAGAATAGTGAAGATAAAACGTTTTCTAAAGATTTCGTAAGGATTTGCAAGTGTTAAGCACACATTTAGTTACCGACATCACCAACACCATCCAGTGGCACTTAAAGTTTCAGGTTAAGCGAAAAGTCCTTAAGTTAATAATCACAATTAAGTGTTGCGGATATCTTTACAACTTTCTTGGGGAAATGGAACATCGTTTATGTAAATATTAAATTTGAGATGGTAAATGAAATGTAAAATGGTTTAGATATTTTGATAATATTTGCAAACATACACTGAATATTGCCAAGCCGATTAAACCTTAACGCCTTAAAAATTATAGACAAACACAAAAAAGGGACCAACTTTTTGTTCCCAATGTGTAAGTTTGAGGCGGTTCCCAAAGGAAATTCAACCTTTTATTTGGCCGTGCACGTTTCCTTGCAATTTTGTCTTTAAGAAAATGTGGCGAAAATGTTTTTATAGCCTTTCTAGAAGAAGTCTTCGCAACCACAAACCAACAAAGTATAGCAAGTACTTCCAAGAAAGCAATTTGTTAAATGTTATTTTCCCGCTATTTCACCATTTTGCACAATATAAACAGCTACACATGTCGAATGATGTTTGTGTTTTGTATTTAGCTTTGTCCGACATCTAATTTGATGAGAGGAAATTAAAGGTGTGGATGGAACAATCAAAAGTTCCAGTAAGTGAATGTACAATTTGGCAGGTGTAACCCCCCCCCTCAAAAGCAGCAAGAGACTAGTGAAAAATTAAAGTTAACAACAAAATGCCACATTCAGGTGAAAATGGGAGGTGAACAGTATGTCTATATACAATTTCGTGAGCTTAGACAAGTAAAAACGTGCCAAGTTCGGTCGATCCCACTCTTATATTTCCTACACCATGGATCTCGCTTGTCAAGTGTCTTTTGGGGCTTAAAGAAATCGATTCGGGACATCGGTTTATATGGGAGCTATGTCTATATAAGGACAAATTTGGCCCATTCACAGAGAACGGCGATGGGTAAATAGCCAAAAGGTATTTACCCACCATTCACAGTTACGTTACGATTCGCATCATCTTTGAAGAAGTACGGTCCAATGATGCCACCAGCCCATAAACCACACCAAACTGAGACTTTCTGGATGGATTGGTAGCTTTTGCAATGCTTCTGGTTGATCTTTATTCTAAATCTGCTTTTTTACGTACCAAATGAGCTTTGTCGCTCAATGGCCGAAGCGCGCGATGAACTTTCTTAATAGAGCACGCACTTTGATAATAAATTTTAATAATTTTCAAGCGTTGTTCGTTTGTAAGACGATTCATGTTTAAATTATAGACCAAACTGAAGATGTTTAATAGTGAAACAAAACACGAAACGCGCTTGAGTTGTTCAAACCAGCGTTGCCAAAAAGATAAAAGCTAAAAAATCACCTTTTATATATTCGCTTTATACACCGATCTCCAGACTTTAAGTCTTGAGGCAATTAATTGCTCGTTTGTCATCCTATTTCGATGAAATTTGGCTGTGTCGCTTCTGGTAGACCCCTAACCACTCCTGTGAGATGTGATTAAGATCGGACTATATTAGATATAGCTGCCATGTTGACCGACCGCCCGATTTCCCTATATAGGTTATTAGGGCCATACAAGAAACATTTATTCCAGGATTCGATGAAAGTTGGTACAGTGAGCTCCGAAAGTCCCGTACCCATTCCTATCAAATATATATGGCCCGATCTGGAATTCAACTAAAAGGTGTTGAGGTCTACCACAACTCACTGTGTCAAATTTCGAAATCGGACGAAAAATGCTCCTTTTATAGGCTAAAAACTCTATATCGGGAGATCTGTGTATATGACAGATATCTCACAGGAATGGTAGGGGTCTATCAAAAGTCACTGTGCCAAATTTCATCGAAATTGGGGGAAAATATGCTTCTCTTATGAGCTCAACACTCTATATCGGGAAATCGGTCTATATAGCCACTTTATCTAAATATGGTCCGATCTGGACCACAGGGATCGATAGCGGTGGATATCCCCTCCTAATGCTGGCGACATCTGTGAGGTACTGTACCATTTGGTATGGCTGTCATGTAAAAACTTCTCCACAAAGAGGTGTCGCCTGACGGCACGCTGTTCGATCTCGTCTATAAAAAGGAGGGCCTCTAATCATTGACCTTAAAATTGAATCGGACAGCATTCATTGATATTTGAGAAGTTTGCCCCTGTTTCACAATGGGCAAATTTTCAACTTTACAAGTGCTGGAGGTAATCCAAGCACGTTAAGAAGTGTTCACCCATTCTCCTGTGCCTTCTCGCAGTTGCGGGGCTGTGACAAAAAATGTGTTCGACCCTTTCCAACTCCATCTCGTCATTGCACATGCTACAGAAGTCTGCCTACCACTGCGTTAAGCTCAATTTCAAAGACCATCAAGCAATCCAGTTTTTATACCTCAGCTCCAGGATAAGCGACACCCTGTTTCGCGAAATACTCGACCACAGGACCATTGGCACCCACCCACAGCACCAGCTCACGCCTCATTCGTGTGGTTATCCTGGAAGCCGTCCACTGTACCATGAAGCTCGTGGCACGATCTAGGCTAATTGTCGTTTGCTTCATTCCCCGTCACCCCGTATCTAGCAGAACCTAACAGCCTTCTCCATGGTTCGAAGAGGTTCGTCGGCCACCCCGACGCCAAAGCCTTAGTGTCGCCTGACTGTCTACGTATATCGTGGCAGCCCGATCGGGCCGCCGCTCCCTCATCGACATCACCTCCTCTCTAGTGGCTTCGATACCGAGAAGACCTCGGCCTGAAAGACGCTGCATCAGTTAAGAAGCCTATATGATTCCCAGATTCTAAGAAATTGGTAAGATTTAGCCGAAGAACTTGCAGTCAACGGTCCCTGGTCTAAGCCCCTCCAACTCCTTCCTATGGAGTCACGAAAGGAGTAGAGCGCATTCCCTCCCTTTTTAACCCTTTCCTCGACGCGACCGAACATACTATGTTGATGTTCCAATCATCGTGAATGCCTTTTTCTAGCGAGGTTGCGCAGATGAACTGATGGATACGCCTCATCCGCATGTAGTCTCCGCTATTAAAGAGTTCAACTGGTAACCCATAGGCTCTTGCTGTCTCGTTTTCTTCAGCCATGTTAGTAATTGGCCGTAATCATTCTATGATGTCATCTGGTAGTGATTGGAATTATGGAAAATACCAATCTAGTCACTCCTCTTGTATCACCTCGAAATATTGATCTGCAACCCCATAAAGAGAATATATTCTTGATCGTCTCAGTAATCTGTGTCGAAGTCTGTCTGTTGAAATCGCGATAGCTTCAAATTTCGCTTTTTATTGATGTAGGTCGTTGGGGATTGCAAATTGGACACATCGGTTCAGATTTTGATATAGCTCCCTATAAGTGGTCCTTCGACTTGATTTCTTGCACCCTTAGAGGAGGCAATTATTATCCGATTGGGTTGAAATTTTGTTCTGTTACGACTTGCAAAATTCGGGCAAAATGTGGAGCAATTCAGTGTAAAAGCTGATATAGCTCCCATATAAACCGATCTCTCGATTTAGAGACTTGAACCCCTGGAAGGCACAATTTTTGTCCGATTTGGTTAAAAATTTTGAACGTAGTTCTTTTTCATGACTTCCAATAATCGTGCCAAGTACCATCCAAATCGATCTTTAACCTGGTATATCTCCGATCCCTGAGGGTGGGTTCCCAACATTCGGCACGGCTAAAATTAGCACATTTGTACTTGTAAAGGGTGATTTTTTAGCTATTATCTTTTTGACAACAATGGTTTCTCAGTCAAACATCTTCAGTTTAGTCTATAATTTAACGATGAATCGTCTTACAAACGAACAACGCTTGCAAATTATTGAATTTTATTATCAAAATGTGTGCTCTGTTAAGAAATTGCATCACGCGACTCATTCATTTTACGACGAAGGTTAATTTTGGCTCAATAGGTACGTAAATAAGCAGAATTGTAGATTATGGAGTGGAGATCAGCAAGATGCATTGCAAGAGCTACCAATGCATCCAGAAAAAGTCTCAATTTGGTGCGGTTTGTGGGCTGGTGGTATCATTGGACCGTACTTCTTCAAAGATGATGCGAATCACATAACTGAATGGTGAGCACTACCATGAGATGATATTCAATTTTTTTTTTTTTGCCCAAAATGCAAGAGCTTGACTTGCATGCCATGAGGTTCCAACAAGACGGTGCCACATGCCACACAGCACGCGTTGCAATGGCCTTATTGTGAGGCGAGTTCGGTGATCATTTTACTTCACTTTCGGAACCGGTCAATTGGCCACCTAGATCGTGCGATTTAACGCCTTTAGACTATTTTTTGTTGGGCTATGTCATAGCTCATGTCTATACAGACAAGCCCCCTCCAATTGACGCATTGGAAGACAAAAATGAAGCATTTATTTGTGAGATACCGCAACGAGTATGCCAAAATTGGACTATGTGGATTAGCTATGTCTTGGCATACGCGAAGCGACGAGGACCACACCCACTAGGGCTTTGGAGACTATTCTAGATATCCGACCTATTGACATACAGATTAACTGTGAGTTAGCCACTGCGGCTATGAGACTTATTGCGATGGGAGAATGTATTGAGGATGGAAGCAGCTCATACCATCCCGGTATGATCGGGGCGATGATAGGAAACCTGGAACCAAGGGAAGAGGTTTCCGATTGGATACCTGAGACGACACTTGAGTGCGAGGCACTGCTGCCAGCGGCACAGTCTTGGACTGACGGAAGCCTAGTATTGCCGTCTGGAAGATCATGTTACACGAATGGATCAAAGCTAGGGGACAGAGTAGATCTGGGGGTCTACATTAAGAACCCAGGGACTGAGATCTGTTTTAGACTGTCTGACCATAATACGGTCCTACAGGCAGAGATCTGGGCGATCACGGAATGCGTCAGGTTGTGTGGTACTAAAGCGAGGACGTCGAGTGTGAACATCTTTACGGACAGTAAAATGGCCATAAGGGCAATAGCAACCAGGACGGTAAGGTCACGCACTGTCTTGGAGTGTAAGAAGGAGATTAACGCCTTCTCTGAGGATGGCAAAATACGCATCTGGGTACCAGGCCATAACGGAGTAAAGGGAAATGAAAGGGCAGACGATTTGGCAGTGAAGGACAGAGAACTGCCGTAGATAAACTTGTTTAACCCGTAGCCTTTCGGGTCGACGCAGTCCGATTTAAGGGCGTGGACGACACACTTGTAACACTATGGAACAACGAAACAGTCCGTAGATTAGGTAAAGTTAAATGGGTCGCCCACCAAAGTTGAGTTCACTCGGAGGCCAGTTTGGCCCATTGTGGTACCCTAGAGAGAGAAAGGGAACAGAAAGAAAATGTAAGACCTCGTACTAGAGGTTATACACGAATAAAAGGATAAAAGAAAAAGACAGGGGGAGTGGATAACCCGAGCAGGGGTGAAGAACCGCCCGTCCCTAAGCAAGCACGGATCTACCTACGCCGGAGCCTGTGGCACCATCGTCGGAACCATCCTGTTCCCTCAACAAACCTCAGGAGACATACCAGAGGTACGTTTGCAAGTTCACCCAGATCACAAAAGAAACAGCTCCCTAGAAACGAGAGCCTTTGTCTCTGCAGACCCGGACAGGAACACAGCAAGTGCTCAAAAGTTTCCTCCTCATCCTCATTGAGGCTACTCCTACAAAAGTCATTTTGCCGTATCCCCATGCGCGCCGCCATGCGGCCTATGGCACCGGGTCCGGTTATTACCCCTGTCAAAGTACTCATAAACTTCTTATCGAACGCCAGCAACTCTCTTGTCGTTGACCGGCCATAGCGCCTTCGCAGTCCGGCAATCATCTACCGAGTCCCAAATACGCACCGACGCCGGCCAGGTCATCCCATCTACTGTATTCAGTAGCTCTTCATCTTCTCATTTCCTGGAATCCCCTCATGCCCAGGAACCATGTCAGCGTCACATTGTGGACCCGGAGCCTATCCAGGGATTCCAAACAATCCGCCACGCATCTCGACCTCGCCATCCTTGACGCCAAGGCCTTGAGCGCCGCCATACTGTCCACATAAATTCTGAACCAGAATTTCCCTTGCGGCTATTGCAGTGGCACAGACCTCTCCTGAAAGACCGTACACTCGTCCGGCAGTCTCAGAGTAATACCGATATTGAGTACCTCAGAGTATACCCCCAATCCAGCCCCTGACTTCATCTTGGAGCCATCTGTGTGATCGAGGTACACCATCCGCCCTCCAATCGTCCCTCTCAGGAAAACGAATCGCGAATGCCCTCACTCCAGTTGGCACTGATGCCAGGTAGTCGGAGATCCTCCTCAGTCTACCCTCCGTATCCATAAGACCCACAATCGAACTGTGACCGGAACCATCCTCCTTCAGCATGCCGAGCTCCCTCAGCCTAAGCGCGAACCTGGCGACGCAGTTCCGAATATAGGCCCCAATGAGCTGCATATCCAGCATAGCCTCCAGGCCTGCCTGCGGTGCAGATCTCAGTGCCCCTGTGATCCCGACGCAGCCCAATCACTGGACCTTTTCGAACTCCCTCGCTGGCGTCCTCTTACCTACGGCATTCCACCATACCAGTTTTCATAGGCCAGTACTGGTCTCACGATGGCCCCCACTTCCTACCGAACAGTCGGTAGGATGGCGAAAATCCTATGGGGTAATCCGGATCGTGAGAGGACGAGCCTATTACGGAAAGGACGTAAAAAGGAGGTCAGTAAAGCTTTTGGTGTCATAACGGGACACATAGGACTACGAGCTCACTTTTGCAAAATCGGTGCGACAAGTGATAGCATGTGTAGGGCATGTGGGGAAGATGATGAGACGTTGAAGCATTTCCTATGTCATTGGCCGGCTTTCGCGGCTAACAGACACCGGTACTTAGGTGGGGACACGATACTAGACATGAACTAAAATTCAAATTTTCTTTTCCGAGGTTATTTTTTAGTTTTTAGAACGCATAACAAGCCGATTACTGGCTTAGGTGTATGTGTATATAGTGGTATGGCGCAGAATTATATCTGCACCCTCTTTTCAGCCTAACCTAACCTAAGCGGATGGACCATTTGTGGCGCAGTCACGGTCAACATTAGCATGAAATAATTTTCAAACATTAAACTAAATGGAACGAACTGTAGACTCAAATAAAGATTTCATGCATTTTTCTTAAACTTTCCTATAGCCCTTCCGAAAAACTTTCATATAGCTCTTAAAAATTAACCTTTACATAGTCTTAGATCAACATTTCGAGGTGTTACAACCGCAAGGACGAATTCATCAGTATGTGATGAAGAGGATAAACATTTTAAATTAAAATCTTTTAATTTAAAAAAATAAAGTTCTGATATTTTTTATTAAATATAAATTCCATAATGGAAAAATCTTGCGATTTTTATACCCTCCACCATAAGATGGGGGGTATACTAATTTCGTCATTCTGATTGTAACTACTTGAAATATTCGTCTGAGACCCCATAAAGTATATATATTCTTGATCGTCGTGAAATTTTATATCATTCTAGCCATGTCCGTCCGTCTGTCCGTCCGTCTGTCTGTCGAAAGCACGCTAACTTCCGAAGGAGTAAAGCTAGCCGCTTGAATGATATAATTTGCACAAATACTTCTTATTAGCGTAGGTCGGTTGGTATTGAAAATGGGCCATATCGGTCCATGTTTTGATATAGCTGCCATATAAACCGATCTTGGGTCTTGACTTCTTGAGCCTCTAGAGTGCGCAATTCTTATCGGATTGGGATGAAATTTTACACGACGTGTTTTGTTATGATATCCAACAACTGTGCCAAGTATGGTTCAAATCGGTTTATAACCTGATATAGCTGCCATATAAACCGATCTTGGGTCTTGACTTCTTGAGCCTGTAGACTGCGCAATTCTTATCCGATTGGTATGAAATTTCGCACGACGTGTTTTGTTGTGATATCCAACAACTGTGCCAAGTATGGTTCAAATCGGTTCATAACCTGATATAGCTGCCATTTAAACCGATCTGGGGTCTTGACTTCTTGAGCCTCTAGAGTGCGCAATTCTTATCCGATTGGGATGAAATTTTGCACGACGTGTTTTGTAACGATATCCAACAACTGTGCCAAGTATGGTTCAAATCGGTTCATAACCTGATATAGCTGCCATATAAACCGATCTGGGGTCTTGACTTCTTGAGCCTCTAGAGTGCGCAATTCTTATCCGATTGGAATGAAATTTTGCACGACGTGTTTTGTAACGATATCCAACAACTGTGCCAAATATGGTTCAAATCGGTTCATAACCTGATATAGCTGTCATATAAACAGATCTGGGGACTTGACTTCTTGAGCTTCTAGAGGGCGCAATTTCTATCCGATTTGGCTGAAATTTCGCAATACGTTTTTTATTGTTACTTTCAACAACTATGTCAAATAAAGTACAAGTCGGTTCATAACCTTATATAGCTGCCATATAAACCGATCTGGAATCTTGACTTCTTGAGCCTCTAGAGGTCGTTATTATTATCCGATTTGCCTGAAATTTTGTACGACGGATTCTCTCATGACCATTAACATACGTGTTTATTATGGTCTGAATCGGTCTATAGACCGATACAACTCCCATATAAATCGATATCTCTATTTTACTTCTTGAGCCCCCAAAGGGCGCAATTCTTTTTCGAATTCGCTGACATTTTACACTGGTCTCCAAAATATAATTTAATTGTGGTCCAAACCGGACCATATCTTGATATCGCTCTAATAGCAGAGCAAATCTTTTCTTATATCCTTTTTTTTGCCTAAGAAGAGATGCCGGGAAAAGAACTCGACAAATGCGATCCATGGTGGAGGGTACATAAGATTCGGCCCGGCCGAACTTAGCACGCTTTTACTTGTTTGTTTTTTTTTTTTTTTGAATGAGTTCCGCAAATACCTATTTCACCTATGGCTAAAATGGATTACTGTAAATTCACTTAATCATACTGTCTACTCTCATCAGCCCCGGCAGTGTAACATGACATACAATCGGATGTCCATTTGGAGGTCAAGGCTTTTTGAAATGGCTAGAAAGGTCATGCATTGCAAGTATTTCGATTCACACTTACTACTTAGGATCATAAATCACTCCTTGGAGGCGTTGAGCATACATTTGTTTTCTCTCATTTCAATTTGGGGGGAAGATTATAATAAAAATGCAGCTCCCAAGAGCCACAGTGCTCAACAACAGTCATTGTAGAGCACTCCTCCATTTAACATTGCTGGATGGTTGAATACATGGTTAGATGTATGAAGGCAACAGCGGAAGGGAACTTTAAACATTTTATTTAATTTGTGGTGGATGATGTTTTTATGTCGGTCGGGGTTGTATTTTTGTTGTTTTTCTTTTTTTTTTGTCTTCCTTTTTCCATTCTAATTTCCTAAGCGAAATACTGCTTTAAGCTCAATTACGTTGAACTTTTGCCGGGGCATGTGATTTTCACCTACTCAAGTAAAATGCGACCAGGGCTGCAAGCATGGGCGTTCTTCTGCCTATCCCTCTACCCCGACTCCTCCCTGGGCAGATGTACGAGTGAAATGAAAATGTAAATGTTCATATTTCGTGTAAAAGTTTCTTGACAGCTAACCTTAGGGCTCAAGCAAATTCATTTGTAGCCCCTAAGATGCTTCCTTCCACCACATTGAGAGGTAGACAGCGAGCAAGCGAGCGAACTTACATACTTTGCATATCTAATAAGGGCCTCTGAGCTGAGCCATGTCGTCAATGCTATTGTCGACCAAGGTGGCATGCAAGATGATGAACCTTAGGATACAAGTAGATTTTCCACGCTCCCACACTTAAGGAGCACGAGTCATCACCCTAAAGAATACAACACCATCTACTTTCGAGGGGTTGCCTATTGCACTAAAAGTAGATAATGAACTCAAGCAAAACGAAGGCAAGCATGCAAGAAAACTGGGTGAGCGCGAATGATTTCAATGTTTCAACGAGAGAGAGGTATGAAATGAAAAAGAAACAATCAAACTGTAAAGAAAAATGTTGAGATTTTTTGGTTTTTACAAAGGGTGTTTTTTAAAGAAGTGAGATTTTCAAACTGACCCTTTGTGACCCTACTTTGTTCAGAGTCGGTCTTTTTGGCAGCTGTCACTTGATTTATGCTCTTCTTGTCCTTAGTTGGTCATTTTTTTATCATAAAAACAAAAACATTTTGTTGGAAGATTTAAAATTGTTAAAATTTGTATGTGAAATTTTCCTGGGGCCGATTACCCCACCCTCGTATTTATTCATTACAACACATATACCTTCTTATTCTTACCCCAGTGACCCGTACTTATGGTGATAAACCAAATACATAATGCGGATTTTTCTCATTCATTTTTAACATTTATTACCTAGCAAAATTCCAATGTGTGATAAAGACCCACTTGACTGACTGAGCGGGTGGGCAGAGGGTGAGATTCTGCGGTAGTCGCACAGGCTTTTAGTACATTAAATTATCTCAGATCAACCTAAATCATTTTCTATTGTCTAGCAACAAAAACACAGCATAGAATTCCTTATGCGAGCTCCTGCCAAAGGTGTGATAGCGGAGCAGTTTGAGTGTTGTAACTTCCGCCGAAAGCATCAACTTGTAAATTATCATATGCATATACTTCTCAAATGATAAATTACCACCACCATGGCACAATTGCCTCTATCTTCTCCAGTGTCCTTGCTCCTCAACCAAATTCGATTCGAGTGGAACTCATTCTAACTTTAGCCAACATTTATCATATGTGTCTTCTTTGTCTTTTCCAAACTGTTGAAGAAAAAAAATAAATATTTTAGTCTGTTTTTCCAATCAGTGTCAATATTGGCACAAAGGCAGCATTTGATGATGTGAGAGGACTTAAAGGGAATGTAGAACACAAAAAACTGAAATAACCTCTATAACAATAGAGCCAAGATCAACCACTTGCGGTCGCAGTTGCACGTGTATCCTAGATTTATTCCCTCAGCATGATATTTTTTGAGATAGGGGAGAGCAAAAAAAATTATAGGGCATTCCCAAACTAATTAAACCTTGACAAAATTAATTTTTTTTTTAAAATAGAAAATACAAATTTTGTTAAAATGCATGGCTAAGGAAAGTAGATATAGAAAATTTAATTTCTATAGGAATTGTTGTCTACATACTATTTCTATAGGAAATTTTGTCAAAATTTAATTTTTATAGGAAATTTTGTCAAAATTTCACTTTATAGGAAAATTTTGTCAAAATTTCACTTCTATAGGAAAATTTGTCAAAATTTCACTTCTAAAGAAAATTTTGTCAAGATTTCACTTCTATAGGCAATTTTGTCAAAAATTTCACTTCTATAGGCAATTTTGTCAAAATTTCACTTCTATAGGAAATTTTGTCAAAATTTCACTTCTTTAGGAAATTTTGTAAAAATTTCACTTCTATGGGAAATTTTGTCAAAATTTCACATCTATAGGAAATTTTGTCAAAATTTCACTTCTATAGGAAATTTTGTCAAAATTTCACTTCTATAGGAAATTTTGTCAAAATTTCACTTCTATAGGAAATTTTGTCAAAATTTCACTTCTATAGGAAATTTTGTCAAAATTTCACTTCTATAGGCAATTTTGTCAAAAATTTCACTTCTATAGGAAATTTTGTCAAAATTTCACTTCTAAGGAAATTTTGTCAAAATTTCACTTCTATAGGAAATTTTGTCAAAAATTTCATTTCTATAGGAAATTTTGTTAAAATTTCACTTCTATAGGGAATTTTGTCTAAATTTCACTTCTATAGGAAATTTTGTCAAAATTTTGCTTCTATAAGAAATTTTGTTAAAAATTTCACTACTATAGGAAATTTTGTCAAAATTTCGCTTCTATAGGAAATTTTGTCAAAATTTCACCTCTATAGGAAATTTTGTCAAAATTTCACCTCCATAGGAAATTTTGTCAAAATTTCACCTCCATAGAAAATTTTGTCAAAATTTCACCTCTATAAGAAATTTTGTCAAAATTTCCCTTCTATAGGAATATTTTGTCAAAATTTCACTTCTATAGGAAATTTTGTCAAAATTTCATTTCTATAGGAAATTTTGTCAAAATTTCATTTCAATAGGAAATTTTGTCAAAATTTCATTTCAATAGGAAATTTTGTCAAAATTTCCCTTCTATAGGAAATTTTGTCAAAATTTCACTTCTATGGGAAATTTTGTCAAAATTTCACTTCTATAGGAAATTTTGTCAATATTTCACTTCTATAGGAAATTTTGTCAAAATTTCACTTCTATAGGAAATTTTGTCAAAATTTCACTTCTATAGGAAATTTTGTCAAAATTTCACTTCTATAGGAAATTTTGTCAAAATTTCACTTCTATAGGAAATTTTGTCAAAATTTCACTTCTATAGGAAATTTTGTCAAAATTTCACTTCTATAGGAAATTTTGTCCAAATTTCCCTACTATAGGAAATTTTGTCAAAATTTCACTTCTATAAGAATTTTTATCAAAATTTCACTTCTATAGGAAATTTTGTCAAAATTTCACTTCTATAGGAAATTTTGTCAAAATTTCACTTCTATAGGAAATTTTGTCAAAATTTCACTTCTATAGGAAATTTTGTCAAAATTTCACTTCTATAGGATATGTTGTCGAAAATGTTGCTGGCAACATTTGTGCGGTACTATGCCATGTAAAAATTTCTCTCCAAAGAGGTGTCGCACTGCGACACGCCGTTCGGACTCGGCTATAAAAAGGAGGCCCCTTATCATTGAGTTTAAAACTTGAATTGGACTGCACTAATTGATATGTGGGAAGTTTGCCCCTGTTTTTTAGTGGAATATTCATGGGCAAAATTTGTATTTGTAAGCAATATAAGGCTCAAATAAAAAAAAATTTGGTAGTAGAGCACCAAAATGATATTCAAACAGGACTTTTTTGCTGGCCGTGCCAGTTTAGGGCTCAGATTAAATAATAGAGTGAAAGAAGGCGCAGCTGAGCGGGCCCTGTCCAGCTAGTTTCCTATAAAAATGAAATTTTGACAAAATTCCCGATAGAAATAAAATTTTGACAAAATTTTCTGTAAAAGCGAAATTTTGTCAGAATTTCCTATAGAAGCAAAATTTCCTATGGAAGCGAAATTTCGACAAAATTTCTTATAGAAGCGATATTTATGACAAAATTTCCTATAAAAGCGAAATCTTGACAAAATTTCTTATAGAAGCGATATTTATGACAAAATTTCCTATAAAAGCGAAATCTTGACAAAATTTCCTATAGAAGTGAAATTTTTACAACATTTTCTTTAGAAGTGTAATTTTGACAAAATTTCCTATAGAAGTGAAATTTTGACAAAATTTCCTATAGAAGTGAAATTTTGACAAAATTTCCTATAGAAGTGAAATTTTGACAAAATTTCCTATAGAAGTGAAATTTTGACAAAATTTCCTATAGAAGTGAAATTTTGACAAAATTTCCTATAGAAGTGAAATTTTGTCAAAATTTTGTCAAAATTTCATTTCTATAGGAAATTTTGTCAAAATTTCACTTCTATAGGAAATTTTGTCAAAATTTCACTTCTATAGGAAATTTTGTCAAAATTTCACTTCTATAGGAAATTTTGTCAAAATTACACTTCTAAAGAAAATGTTGTAAAAATTTCACTTCTATAGGAAATTTTGTCAAGATTTCGCTTTTATAGGAAATTTTGTCATAAATATCGCTTCTATAAGAAATTTTGTCAAGATTTCGCTTTTATAGGAAATTTTGTCATAAATATCGCTTCTATAAGAAATTTTGTCGAAATTTCGCTTCCATAGGAAATTTTGCTTCTATAGGAAATTCTGACAAAATTTCGCTTTTACAGAAAATTTTGTCAAAATTTTATTTCTATCGGGAATTTTGTCAAAATTTCATTTTTATAGGAAACTAGCTGGACAGGGCCCGCTCAGCTGCGCCTTCTTTCACTCTATTATTTAATCTGAGCCCTAAACTGGCACGGCCAGCAAAAAAGTCCTGTTTGAATATCATTTTGGTGCTCTACTACCAAATTTTTTTTTATTTGAGCCTTATATTGCTTACAAATACAAATTTTGCCCATGAATATTCCACTAAAAAACAGGGGCAAACTTCCCACATATCAATTAGTGCAGTCCAATTCAAGTTTTAAACTCAATGATAAGGGGCCTCCTTTTTATAGCCGAGTCCGAACGGCGTGTCGCAGTGCGACACCTCTTTGGAGAGAAATTTTTACATGGCATAGTACCGCACAAATGTTGCCAGCATTAGGAGGGGAAAACCACCGTTGAACATTTGTTTCTGATGGTCTCGCCTGGGTTCAAACCCAGGCATGCAGCGTAATAGACGGACATGCTAACCTCTGCGCTACGGTGGCCTTATATTGCTATGGTCGGTAAATTTGTCTGGCATGGTGGAGCTTTTGGGAGTGAGTTGGACCTCCATGTATCAGATTCGTGCCCTAGTCTCAATTACCTTTAATTTGAGCCTCATATTGTCATTATTGGTTTAAATTTCCATTTGGCTGGTTTTGGAGGTGGAGCGGCCGCACTAGACTTCCCATATTAAAGAAGTATACCCAATTTCAGTTTTTGAGTTATTATAAACAAGCTAAATTTCAGGTAAATCGCCCCACCCATCTTTGAGATCCGGCGTTTTTGAAATAAGGGTAATGTTTGAATGTTAGATCTCTCTCATTCTCTTGAATTTGGTGGCGGATTGGAGTAGCCAAACCCTTTGCCCTAAAAGTGGCAAAAAGCCCCAAAACCACATTTGAGCCACAAATTGCCATAGTCGGTATATATGTGTGGTTCAAGGGGGAGTGTATGAGAGTCATCCCTGAAACACTTGGCCATAAAATAGATATTCTATTTGAGCCCCTTTTTGCATTAATCCACAAATATGTGAAGTTTAAGGGGTATGTAGGGTGGCGCGGCCAACCACGCACTTAGCCCTGAATAAATATCACCCTCGTGCACTACTGTTAAATTCCTTTTATTTGAGCCGCAATTGCAATTGGCTTAGGATGAGTTTATGGGATGAGACTACCCCCAAACACTTGACTTAAAAATTGGATATCAAATTCGTTTTCTACTATAAAATACCTATTATTAGAGCCCATTATTGCCATAGTAGGCAACCATGGCTGGTTTGAAGAGAGTTTAGAGAGCGGACCCTGAAATAATATCAGCATCGTGCTAGAGCACGATTTTGTTTGAGCCCCATAATGTCAAGCATTTTGAAGATGGCGATATTCAGGGCTTCATTTGAGTCCCCATATTGCCATGGTAAGTAAACAAGTCCTGTTTGAGGGGTGTTGGGGGTTTGGGTGGTCCCCCAAACACTTGGTCCGACAATTGGATATCAGATACGTTTTCTAATTTTAAATACCTTTCATTTGAGTCCCATATTGTTGTGATTTGTCTTTATATATATTGGGTCGGTTTCGGGGTTGGGGCGGCTCCCCGGTGCACCATCCGAAATTTAGATACCAAATTTTTATTTTTAGATTACTATAAGAGGGCACACAAAATCTCGCTTAAATCGCACCATACATCTCCGAGGTCTAGCGTCTTTGAAAATTAGGGTTAGGGGGAGGGTACGCCCTCCTTCAGATGTCAAAATATTTTGGTACCCTATTTCACCACGTGATCATTATGTACCATGTGTGAAAATTTCCAGAGAATCGGTTCAGCCGTTTTTAAGTCTATACGGAACAGACAAACAAACAAACACACAAATTCATTTTTATACCCAACACCATAGGATGGGGGCATACTAATCTAGTCATTCCGTTTGTAACAACTCGAAATATTTGTCCAAGACCCCATAAATTATATACATTCCTGATCGTCTCGACGTTTTGAATCGAACCAGCCATGCCCGTCCGTCCGTTTGTTGAAATCACGATAGAGGTCGAACGCGTAAAGCTAGCCGCTTGAAATTTTGCACAGATACCTAGTATTGATGTAGGTCGTTGGGGATTGCAAATGGACCATATCGGTTAAAATTTAGATTTAGCTCCCATATAAACCGATCTCCCGATTTGACTTCTCGAGCCCCTGGAAGCAGCAATTTTTACCTGATTTTACTGAAATTTTGCTTGTAGTGTTATGTCCAAATCGATCTATATCCTGATATAGCTCCCATATAAACCGAAATCCCGATTTTACTACTGGAGACCCTGAAAGCCGCAATTTAGTCCGATTTTGCTGAAATGTTGCACATAGTGTTCTATTTTGGCTTCCAACAACTGTACCAAGTACGGTCTAAATCGGTCTATAACCTTATATAGCTCCCATATAAACGGACCTCTGGATTTGACTTCTTGAGCCCCTTAAAGCCGCAATTTTCGTCCGATTTTGCTGACATTTTGCACATAGTTTTCTATTTTTGCTTCCAACAACTGTGCCAAGTACGGTCCAAATTGGTCAATAAACTGATATAGCTCCCATATAAACCGATAACCCGATTTGACTTCTTGAACCCCTGGAAGCCTCAATTTTTGTGCGATTTGGCTGAAATATTACTCATGGTGTTCTGTTATGACTTCCAACAACATTTTTAAGTACGGTCCCAATCGATCTATAACCTGATATAGCTTCCATATAAACTGATCTCCCGATTTGACTTATTCAGCCCCTGAAAGCCGCAATTTTCGGTCAATAACCTGATATAGCTCCCATATAAACCGATCCCTCGATTTGACTTCTTGGGCTCTTACAAGCCGCAATTTATGTCCGATTTGGTTGAACTTTTGCATGTACTGTTTTGTTTTGACTTTCAACACTTGTGCCCAGTACGGTCCAAATCGGTCCATAACCCGATATAGCTCCCATATAAACCGATCTCCCGATTTGACTTCTTGAGCCCCTAAAAGCCGCAATTTTTATCCGATTTGATTTTGTCCGAGCTGAAATTTTACATGCGGTGCTCTGTTACGATTTCTAATAACTGTGGCAAATAGGGTTCAAATCTGTGTATAACCCGATATTGCTCCCATGTAAACCGGTGTTTTGATCATCCTTGTTCGCTTCCTAGAAGCTTTGATTTTTGCTGTTTTAACAAAAGTTTGGTATGTAGAATAAATCCATGCCCCTCAACTAAATTTATTTTGTATAACTTTTTTTGGAGAATCCATGGTGGTGGGTTCCCAAGATTCGGCCCGGCCGAACTGAGCAAGCTTTTACTTGTCTTAAGTAATTTTTCCCCTTTTTTCCAAGTTTTCTTTTGCAACGCAATCGCCCATACATGCTATGTATGAATCTATAAATAAGCGTAAATCCTAACTGGCCTTCCTTCCTCCATGGCACTAAGGTCAAGTAAATTTCTATCCTTGAGCTATCACAGTCCTCCTTGTGGCTTAGAGCTTACAGATACGAGTGTGTATTGCACTTTATTAAGGCAGAATAGTGGATTTCGTCAGCTAAGGTAAGGATTTGTCCTTCCCTCATGATATATGGCATCAATCTTTTTGTTTTCATTTTTTTTTTTTTGTTTACTTACGGGTTCATTCATTCAATCACGAATTATTTAGGATTTGGTTGGTGGTGATGCGATACCAGCTGGTCGTGTTTTGTGAGCAAATAAGCAAATAATGGATGATGTGGTACGCCATGGCGGTCGTAGCCTTGAAATTGATTTGGTCACATTGAGTATGGGAAGTTTAGAAAATATTTATGTAAATATGAGTATATAGGAAAGAAATGCTGCAAATATCACACGACATTTTTTGTTATACAATAAATTTCGATGTAATTTTTATGAAAATTTCATTGGGATAGGAAACTCAGTCATGGCTTGAAACACCTTTAAACGTATAGAGCTTTAAACGTATAGAGCTTGTAGTCGACGGATAAATGGTAAGTGTGAATCTTCCTCTCTTGGATCTTTTCCAAGATTTGGCTTAGTGTGGTCCATGTTGGGATGACAAGTCTTCAGCCTCTTTGAAATTGCCTAATTATCTCGTTGGCTTGCGATTTTAATCATCCCTTCTCATATATGTGATTTAGTATGCTGAGGTTCCAATCATTGGGTATGCTTTCTTCTAGCCGGATTACACAGATGAGCTGATACATATGTCTCATTAGCTTGTCGGCTCCTTAAATAGCTTAACTGGTAACCCATTGGCTCCTGCTGCCTTATTATTCTTCAGTTAGGTTAACTAACTGTTAGATTACCTACCTCATTATAAATAGGTATCCAAATAAGGTATCCACATCGCTCCCAATATCGGATACTAACAGCTGGAAAAAATTGTAGTTCCATATCGTAGGCATAGAATTTGCACCTGTTTGCAGTTTTTTTTTGTGTCTGCAGGAGGATGTGCCTGTACCAAGGCCATCGTTGTGATTCTTTGGTAAAATTTCCGGACTTCACTCTGACTCCTGTACATCTAGATTTGCCCATACTCACGTCTTTCCAAGTTCCTCTTTTTTCTGCGAAATACGTTTCTCCTCTCTCCTTTTCTCCCGATAGCTCTCCTCAGCTATTTGAAAGACTTCAGTAGCATATCGGCTTTCTTGGTCGTACCACGAGTTTCTTTCCGTACCCAAGTACGGATTTAGCGGCAGTTTCCGTGGAGTGGGCAATGGTTTGCATAGCCACAGATAACACTATATGCAAAATTTCAGCTAAATCGGATAAAAATCGCGGTTTGTAAGGGCTCAAGAAGTCACATCGGGAGATCGGTTTATATGGGATCTATATCAGGTTAAATACAGATTTAAACCATACTTGGCACAACTATTAGAAGTCAAAATAAAACATTATGTGCAAAATTTCCCCCAAATCGGACAAAAATTGCGGCTTGCAGGGGCTCAGAAAGTCAAATCGGGAGATCGGTTTATATTGGAGCTATATCAAGTTCTTAACCGATTTTAAACGTACTAGGCTCCATTGTTGAGAGTCATAATAGAATACTATGTGCAAAATTTCAGCCAAATCGGAGAAAAATTGCGGCTTGTAAGGGGTCAAGAAATCAAATCTGGAGATCGGTTTATATGGGATCTATATCAGGTTATACACAGATTTAAACCGTACTTGGCACAATTGTTGGAACTCAAAATAGAACATTATGTGCAAAATTTCCGCCAAAACGGACAAAAATTGAGGCTTCCAGGGGCTCAGGAAGTCAAATCGGGAGATCGGTTTATATTGGAGCTATACCAGGTTCTTGACCGATTTAGACCGTACTTGGCACAGTTGTTGGTCATAGCAGAACACTATGTGCAAAATTTCAGCCAAATCGGACAAAAAGTGTGTCTTCCATGGGCTTAAGAAGTCAAATCGGGATATAGGTTCATATGGAAGCTATATCCAAATCTGAACCGATATGGCCCATTTGCAATCCCCAACGACATACATCAATATAAAGTATCTGTGCAAAATTTCAAGCGGCTAGCTCTAAGCGTTCGACCGCTATCGTGATTTCGACAGACGGACGGACGGACATGGCTAGTTCGAATCACAATTTCGAGACGACCAAGAAAATATATACTTAATGGGATCCTAGGTCTATATTTCGAGGTGTTACAAACGGAATGACTAGTTTAGTAAACCCCTATCCTATGGTGATGGGTATAAAAAAGGTGACGACACGGCCGAACTTTGGATACCCACCACCATGGAAAAAATCAGCGGAATCGGGTAATAAATGCGGCTTCTATGGGCTAAAGACTCTCAATCGGCAGATCGGTCTATGTGGCAGCTATATGTAAATATGATCCGATTTGGTTTGAATATCGGGGTCCCTGGTACAATTAGAAATGCGGTTTTTACGGGCTTAAGACCCTCAATCGCCAGATCGGTCTATATGGCAGATATATTCAAATATAGTTCGATTTAGCCCATTGAAGAACTTAACCTGCATATAGAAGAAATACGAGTCTGTGAAAAATTTCAGCTCAATATCTCAATTTTTGAAGACTGTAGAGTGATTACAACTGTCGGACGGACAGACACTTGAACATCGTTAAATCGCCTTAGAAGTTTTCGACAATCCGAAATATATATACTTTGTATGGTCGGAATTGGCATTTCGATATGATGCAAACGGAATGACTACATGAATATACCCCTATCCTATGGTGGTGCGTATAAAAATTATCATTTATGTGGATTTTGGCTCTTATCCATGGCATAAATCTGACCAATCATCATGCCTTTAAGGGCCAGCCTTTCTCTTATATCAAAGAGAGCTGTCCGATACAAGTTAAAGCTCAATGTGCCAACTACAGAGGAACAAGTCTCTTTTCCATTGCAAACGAGATAACCTCGATCGTACCATGCGATGTCATGAGTCAATAAGATAATTGGGCCCCATCAATGCGGCTTTAAACCTGGTAAATCCATTACAAACCATATATTCACACTGCACCAAATCCTGGAAAACACCCGAGAAGGCCGGGTCACTACTTACCAACTCTTCGTTGAATACAAATGCGCTTTTGACAGCCTTAGCAAAAGGTATTTCAAGCCATACCGGCAAAAAATAAGACTGCAGGATGACACTTGCTGATACAGTAACTTGCTGTTCGGTTCTACCAGAACCACCTCCTTCATCGGTCGGTATGGATATGATGTTACCGGTGCATGATGCGGGCGAATTTCCGATCTTGCTCTGGCCTTACATCACCACGGGGTAGCCAGTTGTACCCCAAGTGTGGCCCAATTTCCCGGCGCAGGTACTCACAGACGAGCGTGATGGGATACGTTTTACGGACCCCACTAACCCCACAATCAGCGAGCTGAATCGGAAAATAAACAGGGTAGTCAACGAACATAAGCGGAATCAGTGGCTGCAATGTAACACTTTGTCACCGGTTTAGGATAGCTGTAATCTACTGTTAAGTCACTCTCGAACCCCGGTAGACCTTAGTCACTCTTTGCGACGTGACCGTGAAGAGATGCGCCAGGTTGTTCAACCGTCAATTTATTGTGCATCCCGAGAGTATCAGGGCAAGGAGGAAAGCCATTCGTCGTATCCATGGTCTTTGAGCCAATGAACAGCCATCACAATTTACCGTGGTCGAAGTAACGAATGTCATCCGTGGACCCAAATCATCCAAGGCGTTGTGCCCCGACGGAATCTCTTCACTGATGCTGAAGAACCTGGATCACCCTGGAGTTGAGTACATAAATACTGCCTTCAACCTATATTTAAACACTCCTATAGTTCCCGGTGTCTGGAAAATGGGCAGAGTGACCTCTCTACTGTAGCCTGAAAAGGACACAGTAGCCAAGACTCTTCCCGAGCCTCGTAGGATTATTTCCATTCGCCAAGTATCAGCTTGGATTTTGAAATCTGCATAGCATAACAACTGATTTGTATACCATCACCGCACACATTTGCCGTGGATTCAATCAGCCCAGGCCATGTGATAGGACCGTCCTCGAGGCACTGGACGGGATAAGAAGTCGAAGTACTGTAGAATGAAACAAGGCGGGGTGATATCTCCGGCAATGTTTAACCTCCACCTATCCTCAATTCCCCCCTCCATACGGCATAGAGATCGTATCATATGCGGACGATTGTACGACACCCATTATTGACATCAGCGATAGATTGAACGTCTACCTCAACGAACTTGCCTCATATTTCGCTGCAAGAAATCTGAGGATATCTGCCACCAAATCTTCAGTCACATTGTTCACTACAAATACGCGTGAGGTGAATGCCAAGCAGACTGTGATGGTCGATGTAGAAATGATTCCGACCATCAAGTGTCCCAAAATACTTGGCGTCACATTTGACAGCTCTTACACTTTCTCCCCACACGTCACAGCAATTTGCGAACAAGGTCCTCAAGTCACTTGCTAGCAGCACTTGGGGTGCAGACAAAAAAACCTTGTTCTCGTCAGCTCTGTGACATGCAGTGGAATAATATTCAGATCTGTCAGAATGCCGCCCCCCGAACTGCGACGGACTGTCTTCTCAAGTATCATGTGGACCACCTTCATCAGGAGACAAAGATCCTACCAGTGCGAAGACATAACTACATGCTGTTCAAGCAAAACCGTTTGGGCTGTTACCGCAGAGACCATCCAAATCATCATCGCACCATCTAAATCATCATTATCACAGAGACCATCCAAATTATCATCTTGTGGATAGGTATCCACCTAAGGTAGATGATCTAGAGCGTGAGGTTCAGCGCTACAAGAGGGAACCTCTATATCAAACGGCATATCTAGCGGGACTAGACAACATTCATGCAGACACGGTAGCAGATGCGGTAAATGGCTACTGAGTGAATGTAGTCCTTGGAGAACGACCGCCTCCCATTGCACCTGAAGAAATTTACCTCCCCCGGCAAACCAGACTACTTCTGGCTCAATTACGTTCCGGCAAATGCAACCGCCTCAACTCTTGCAGAGCAAGGACTGTTGCCAACGTTCAAGATGTATGTCCCGATTGTGACTGGGGACCACACGATACACGTCACCTGTTTAACTACCCAGCCAGACCCACTCGACTCATACCCAGATCCCTCTGGACGCACCCCATCCAAGTCGCATAATTCCTTCTTAATTAAATCTTGACACACAACAGAATCTATAGAACACAATAAACTGCTACAACAACGAAGGCCAATCCCCCACCTCTATTCCTTGAGCGATCCTTACGTAGAACATTTTATCCGTGACAACTGTGCAAGCTGCTGGTGTTGGTTAGCTTTGTCTCTTGGATCGCTGCGACCCGTATGTTCTTCCGACTCATAAAATCCACAATCTCATCGAACTTGCCACGGCGAACGTTGAAATTTAGTTGCAAAAATGATACACTTCCCGGCACAGGCCTGGCAATATTAGAGCTGGGATGCTGCTGTCGCGTATATTGCCGCACGGGAGAGGTCGGGGAGGGTCACATAGTCCGATGACGAGAACGAGGATATAGAAGGCGACGAAGACGACGCTTGTGACCCACTGCTGTCTATGTCTCATAAAATCCACAATCTCGTCGATCTTTTCAAGAGACCGTTGGTTGCAGTTGAGCCGCACGAGAGAGGTCGGGGGGTCACATAGTCCAACGACGAGGAAGCAGAAGGCGACGACGACGACGACGACGCTTATGACCCACTGCTGTCTATGTCTCATAAAATCCACAATCTTGTCGATCTTGCCACGGAGACCGTTGCAAAAATGATACACTTCCCGGCACTGGCCTGGCAATTTTGGAGAGGATGCTGCTGTTGCATATGTTCACGCAACACCTTGCAACATATTCAGTATGACTATACTCCCGTCGTGAAGTTAGGTCAGAGCAAGATCGGAAATGTACCCACTCCATGCACCGGTTACACCCCACCGACCGATGATGAAGGCGGTTATGGCAAACCGAACAGAACCAGGGTACGGGGTTCTTTTCAATTCCGACACGGACCAGAAGCATGCGGAGAAGTCACTCCGGTATGTGCCTCTCCCATGACGAAAAAAGACAAACACGTACACGTACACTGAGGTGTAGGTGTAGCGTATGATGCAGTAGGCATCGCCCGACTTTTGCCTTTCCTTAATGGTTTTTAAATAATTTTTTTTCTGCAAATTGTAAAAAAGTCGCACTTTTACCCAAAAGTTGTACATCTAAGCAAAAAGTCGCAAAGATGTGTAAATATTAAGAGGTCGCACAAAAAGTCACTTGACTATAAAAAGAGCGGATATTCCGACTTTAGTCGCACACTGGTAACAGTGCCCCCACCCCATCCTATGAAGGTGGGTATTAAAATAATTTTAATACAGTATTTTCAATTTTTGTTGTTTTATTTCAAAATTACATCCAATAATGATTAATGGAATAAGTTATACTTGTCTTAATTTTAAGTTTAAATACAATTTCAATTGAGAGAAAAACAAAGGAAAGAAAAATTTATGGAGATTTTTGTTACACCTAGGTTAGGTTAGGTGAGAGTCTCTTACAGACCCACTTAGACAATGTTCAAGTCCATTGTGATACCACAGTAGCGAAAGACCAAGGTCTCTGGTGAGAATCGAACCCACGACCCACGGCAATTCGAGCGCGCTACCAACTCGGCTACCGGGGCGCCGGTAGACACTCTAAGATATGATAGGTGAATGTATTTTAAAAATTATTTCAATCAAAAAAAAATTTTAAATAAATTCAATTTCTGTTATTATTTACCAAATAACCGAATGGAAAAGAAATTTGAAAAAAATACTTAAGCATTTGTACCTTTCCATAATAATTTTGTTTCATTCTGTCTGACAATTAGACTATTCGAATTTTAAATTCCATTTTCAGACTATGCAAAAGTGTGATATTCGAGTGATATATGGATGAATGGAAGTTTAATTTTAAGGATTTTTTTCGATTTCCTAACTTCATATAAAACGAAGGCAGATGATCTAAACAAGTAAATCAGATTAAAAGTGCTTGTTGAATTCAAAACCTTTAGTAATGGATGGGATATGTATCTCGTCCTACTTCTTGACATGATGGTTAGCAGAAAGACAGAGCTTTTAGCCTAGGTTATTGGAGTCAAGCATCTTTTCAAATCCAAAATGGTAGTGAATTGAACTGACGTTCCTCTGAAGCTGGTATGAAGGCTATCGATACCATGAGGAATCGACATTCAAAAATAGAGCCAAAAATGATATTAGCGAATGTTTTGTACTACATCGAGAAATATTTAACAGTCATCACAAAATATAATTTTTGATTTACAATTTTTGAAGATTTTCCATCAACTTGTACATCTCATAAACTATATATAAACTATATAAACTAAAGCCATTAAAAGAATTATCTCCATCCATCATAGTGTACCTAACCAACCTCCTTGGGTTTAACTTAAAGGGCGTAGGGTTAACCGGAAGTAATTTCTCTAAATAATGCATTAACCAATAATAAAAGCAATTGGGCAAATCGGTTATTTTTCTCATTGTGGCTCTCGCTTTCTTTCTCTCAATCTCTCTTTCCTCCAATTAGCAGCTTTCAATAACAAAAAGCCAATGTGTATTTCTAAGTGTACTTATGTAGAAAAACATGTGATTTTATGTCTTCTGTTGCTTTTTATGCCCTCTCACTGCATCCGCATTTTAGGGATTTCCTTCAAATGGTACCACATTTTCAATATGCACAAGTACATCTTCCAAAGGATTCAAAGGTGGCGGCAAGGGTCGATGACTATTTCTACGCGGTGTTGTTACTCTACTGCTACTGCTACTACTAGTACTGGGCTGTAGATCATTCCTCGTCGCTAGCTGTTGATCTCTTTGCTCTGCTCCTCCTCCTCCTCCTCTTGCTCCTTCGTCTAAAATTTTTTGCTTTTCTCTTTCGTTTGATAAAAAAGTTGGATCTTGTGAAGGGCACTCCAAATGGACGCAATGGAATATTTCATTGGCTGTATTACGTGTACCAATTATTCGTATAAATACCACTGGTATGGGTGTGAAAGAGAAATTTTGCCATGATCTGGCTTGTTCATTGCGTTTGTCCACCACCATAACCCAATCCTTTTGATTGACCGAAGTTTCAATGTAAAAACTATAGGTGCGATCATCACAGTCCCATAGCAGTAAACGCATCGAGCCAATTATGTAGGGTTGTCCTGAAAGTAGAAAAAGAACGAAAAAACTGTTATATAAAATAGGCATAGGTTAGGTTAAGTTAGGAAAAGAGGTTGCAGATATTAATCTGCCCCATGCCACTATGGACATACACCTAAGCCAGTAATCGGCTTGTTGTGCGCTCTAAAAACTTAAAAGTTATCTCGAAAAAGAAAATCTAGGTTAGGAATTCCTTGCTACTTACAAAAACCTTAATTGTTTTCCATGCCACGTCCCTAAGTTGGTTCATGTCTGCTATTGTGTCCCCGGGCAAAGACAAAGGAAATGCTCCAACGTCTCATCATCTTCCCCGCATGCCCTACACATGCTATCACTTGCTGCAACGATTTTACATTAGTGAGCTCATAGTCCTATGTGTCCCGTTATGATACCAATAGCTAAACTGACCTTCTTACTTCCTTTTAGTAAAAGCCTCACGATCTTCTCACGATCTGGATCCCCCCATAGGATTTTCGCCGTCCTACCGACCGTTTCGCCCATGCTCTGAAGTCGGACTGCGTCAACCCGAAAGACTTTGGATTAACCAAGTTTATTGACGGCAGTTGTCAGGGCAGCTGTATCCAAATATGGCCCGATCTGGACGATATGCAATAAAAAGGTTTAGTGGGGTACCAGAACTCGCTGTGCCAAATTTCATCGAAATAGGACGAAAAATGCTCCATTTATAGGTTCATTACCCAATATCGGGAAATCCGTATATATGGCAGCTATATCCAAATATGCTCCGATCAGTGCCACATTTGACAGGAATGGGTAGGGGTCTACCAGAACACACTGTGCCAAATTTCATCGAATTCGGGTGATAAATGGATCTTTTATGGCATCAATACCCTACATCGGGTGATCGGTCTAAGGGCAGCTATATCCAAATATAGTCCAATCTGAGCCGCACTTCACAGAAATTAATAGGCCAAAACTCACTGTTCCAAATTTAATCGAAATCGGATGAAAAATTACCAATTTATTGCCTCAAGTCTTTAAGTCTGGAGATCGGTCTATATAGCGGCTATAAATAACTAAAATACGATTATATGAGATCAGAAGGTCAGGTTTATATACAAAGAATACGAAATCATCACAAAATTGTTTGGATCATTTTTTTATACCCAAGATATCTGCAAAATTATAAATACCCAAAAAAGGTATTTATTGGGTATTTACCCAATAAATACCCAAGCGTTAGGTATTTACCCGGTAGAAACCCATCTCTATATGTAATACATAAAAATTTTTTAAAATTTGGTTTTAAAAGATAATTTTGTCAAAAATTTTGTTAATTTTTTTTTCAGTAAAGCTTCGTTTTAATTCTGGCTGGGCCAACTTATGTACCACTGAAGCCTCACTCCATCTCATAATGATCCAACTTAACAACTCTGGCCATCGGAACTATTACTCAACTAAATGGCTTTACGCAGATGCCTGCCGTCATGGCCCAAACCTACGAGGCCCAAAGGTGATACAATGCGTCTACCAACGCCCACACATGTAAGTAGGAAAATTTTTGGAAAAAAAAAACGAGTAAGAGAGTGTTAAGTTCGCAGTTTGAATAAGAACTGTTATGCTATTGGAGCTATATCAAGTTGTTGTCCGATTCGGACCATAAATGAGTTGAATGCTGAACATTGTAGAAGTCATTATGTAATATTTCAGTCCATTTGGATAAGAATTGCGCCTTGTAGGGGCTCAAGAAGCAAAATCGAGAACTCTGTTTATAAGGGAGCTGTATCAAGCCATAGATCGATTCAGACCATATTGGACACGTCTGTTGCAAGTCAAGGGAGAAGCCGTTGTACAAAATTTCTGCCAAATCGGGTTAGAATTGCGCCCTCTAGTGGCTCAAGAAGTCAAGATCCCAGATCAGTCTATATGGCGGTTATTTTAGGTTATGTACCAATTTGCGCCATACTTAACACAATTGTTGGAAGTCATAACAAAACACCTCATGCTAAATTTCAGCCAATCGGATGAGAATTGCGCCCTCTAGAGGCTCAAGATGTCAAGATCCAAGATCGGTTTATATGGCAGCTATATCAGGTTATGAACAGTCGTCTAGTCTTCAAGGGCCCTACAGAAATCCCAAAACGCCTCATTTATCCCCATTCCGCCTCGTTTATCCCCATTTATCCCCATGAGGCCATCTTTGAACTAAGCTTAGTATTTGTATAGGTTGTAGAGTGATTTTAACAGACATACGGTCGTACATGGCTAGATCGTCTATGAAAATTACAACGACTTAGTATGTACACTTTGTAGGGTTGAAAATGTTTGATGTATTGCAAATAGTATGACAAGATGAACAACTCCTCCATAAAACATACCACATTTCTGGCTTGTAGAATATTTTGTAGGTTTTGGTCGGGTTGGGTAGGATTTTTCTTAGGTTAGGTTGAAAAGAGGGTGCGTATATTAATCCGCCTCATGCCACCATGGACATACGCCTAACAGTCAGCCAGATGGAGTTTTTCATCGCCAAGGGCTGCCGCTTCAGTGTATAACACACTGCTACAATAACAACAACCTAAGTCAGTAATCGACTTATTGTGCGCTCTAAAAACTAAAAAGTAATCTCGAAAAAGAAAATTTTAAGTTAAAAATTTCGTGCTACTTACAAAATCCTCAATTGTATTCCATAGCACTCCCCTAAGTTGGTTCATGTCTGGTACTGTATCCCCATCTAAGTGCTGGTGTATTTAGACGGTTCAGGATTTTTCTTAAATTTTGGTAGGAAATAATTTTCTTAAGTGGCAACACTGGTCACAAGTTGTTTTTGTTGTTACCCCAAATGCAGCCGGCTTTTGTACCACTGCAGACGTTGCTCTTCCCCTTTTTGTATGCCAACTCTTTAAAATCCTATATTTCACATTCCTATTATTTCACATTCACCATTCTTATTTTTCTTAACATAGAGTAGATCCACTGTTTGCATCGATGGCGGAGGAGAAATGGCGCAGGAAACTGTAAGCGATTTATTTACACCTTTCCTCACGTTATGGATACATATGGTCCATTCGTGGTGTGGTGAAATTAGTTCACAGTCCTCTATATACACACGTTAACAGACCTCTGTACACAAATGTTAACAGTCCTCTCTTTGACGACTTACATATACATATTTGCATACATGCAGAGGACAATTAACGTTGTATTCACAACTTTTCTAACATTGGCCCATTTACGTACTCTTCTTGTCAAAATATGCAAGAGAGGTTGCTCTCTTTCGATAGAAGTGTGGTTTACAATAAAAAAAGTAATCTTTGCATTGAACATGCATATAACTCAGCAAAATGTACAATACAAAATTGTCTGTAAATTTCATAACTGCTTCTCTCTTCATTGTGGGAGAAACGCTTTTGGGATCTCTTACTCGTTCATTTGTTGTCTTTATTAGCTCTACAGCCTCCGCGTACAACACACTACTACAACAACAACAAAAACACAGAGTTATACATAAGTTGTTGTAGTTCCCGTTATAAGTATATAATTTTGTGCATTCCTGCATTTGATTTTGGTTTTCCTCGAAATTGAAAAGAAAGTGAGAAATAACGAAGAGTACAGTCAACAAAAAAAGTTACGTGAACAAACTATGTATGTGTTGTTTTTTTTTTTATTCCACTATGTTTGAAACGTTTTGTTATTGTTCCTCGTCGGATATTTGCCCTCAGCATCAGTTGAAAATACATACATACTAGCTTATTAAATGGGTAAGATTATATTTTTTTGAATTACTAAAAATTACTAATAGCTAACCAATATTGAATAATATAAGATGTGATCCGCATTAAATGGCACTGGGAACATGAATAATGAGCTATTATGGTCTAAAAGAAGAAAGAGGACTAAATGAAAAACTTTTGTGTAGAACATGGGTGGTGCACTGGTTTAATGTTTCTTTTTTTTTTAAGACATACTTTCACTTAAAGTTTGCCTATATAAATAGAAAAAATTTCGTCATTCAAGAAAATTTCCTGAGTTGTTGTTGTAACCACATAATTGCAGGTGGAGGTAGCGGTTCTCGTCAAACCCATGTATTGGAGAAAACTTGTTGAGCATATTCCTGGCAGGTCTTGTCGTTCAGCTGACGGGTCGACATTGGCGCTGGCATCAACGTGCAAGCCTAAAGATATGATTGTACTATCATTCACATAACGGTTTCATGTCGTCTAGACGTTGCAGTATAGGGTTGTTGTTGTAGCCACACTTGTATGTGGAGGTGGCGATACTCGTCAAGCTCTTATAGGCGAGCAAGCTTGTTTCGGTCTATACGACCGATCGCCGTGGGAACATGATGGCTATTGGTTATTTAAAGGCGCCAATGTCTCGCCTTGTCGTATCGAGCATCATTGGCACTCAGTATTTAAGCAATAGCCGGTGCCACCCGTCTGAGTAACTTTCCAATCGATACCGCTGATTGTCATGCGACTGCAGTTGCAGCTACTCCATATTGAGCATTCCACTATCGGTAGCTCTCAGCTAAGCTTCTCGCGATAAAAAAGAACACCACACAGACTAGAGCTTAAAGTTCCAGTCTGTGTGATGCTCATACTTATCCCGCGCCGGGTTGCAGAATAGGGGATATTTAGAGGTTATAAAGTGGATGAGACATTACCCAACATTGAGAAATGCCGTGTTTTACCCTACGCAACGTGCAAGCCTAAAGACATGGTCGTACAATCATTCACACAATGATCTCGGGTCGTTATGTGAATATGTAGAGGAGGTTACAAAGTGGAGGTCACCGTAGCGCAGAGGTTAACATGTCCGCCTATGACGCTGAACGCCTGGGTTCGAATCCTGGCGAGACCATCAGAAAAAATTTTTAGCGGTGGTTCCCCTCCTAATGCTGGCAACATTTGTGAGGTACTTTGCCATGTAAAACTTCTTTCCAAAGAGGTGTCGCACTGCGGCACGCCGTTCGGACTCGGCTATAAAAAGGAGGCCCCTTATCATTGAGCTTAAACTTGAATCGGATCGCACTCCTTGATATGTGAGAAGTTTGCCTCTGTTTCTTAGTGGAATGTTCATGGGCAAAATTTGCATTTTGCAAAGTGGATGAGGCATCAACTGGGAGACTGCCGTGATTTACCCTACAAAGCTTAAGGTGGTATGGGGCAGGATCCGCCTCTTCATGATCATTATACACATTCTTATCTTTATGGAACATTTTTTTTCCTAATTTGATTTTCATAGAATTTTTTTGATGTTTCAAAATTAAATTTTCCAACTTACCTAAACGCACTAAAATTTCACCACTATCCAATTGATGGCAAGTATAGCCCGAGTCCCAATCATAATCAACATAATTGCCATTGAGTAGGGCATTTCGTGTGCGACTTACACCATCCACTACCACCGCACTCATTTCGATGGTAGCCACATTGGCTGTGGGCGCCACTATGCCATTAATAACTTTGGGTATATTTTTCGTGTGCATAGCCTCCAATGCGACAACATGAAAGACTTTATTCACCGTATTATGAGTGCCCACCAGTTTGATGTAACGCACTGGCCTTGCTTGAAAATACAAAAATTGCCATGATCTGCAGTGATATTGAGAATAATCAATGACACGATCCCATTGCACTTGATTTGCTGAGACCTCAATGAAATATGAATAGGCGCGATTGTCACGATCCCATAGCAGAATTTTAATGTGATTTATAATGCAAATAGTGCCAAGTTCAACAACAATGCCATTCTCATTGGTGTCGGTAATGCAATGACGCGTGTAGCCCTTTTCCATGTCATATGAAGTACAATCACCATTCAATAGTTCGGCACGACACTCTCCCATTATGGTGCGTGATACATATTTTGCTGTTGCCACATTCTCTTCTGGCCATAGCGCAGCGCGATAGGGTAAATATTTCGATGTACTTTGTTCCTCAATGGCATCCAATAGTTTATCGGCACTTAAAATACCAGAGGGGCGTACCACATGCAAGAGATCGTCTAAATTCATTAGTGGCAAGCGAACGAAGGAGACTACAGATTGCTGAAAAAAAAATTATTTAAGAAATGTTTTAAAAGTTAAATAGTACAAAATATTATAAGCATGGATTATGGTAGGTTAGGTAACAGTCCCTTACAGTCTCACTTGGACAATTTTAGTACGTTATGATCCCACAGTAGCGACAGACCAAGTCCGCTGATGGGAATCAAACCCACGACCCCGCATTGGCAATCCGAGCACGCTACCAACTCGGCTACCGGGGTGCCTATGGTTTGTTGTAACTTGAATTCGATGTCAATACTCCGCGTCTGTGGCCATGTGGAGGATGTACCTCAAGTGGTATAAATTTGCCATTTTCTTTGTATGTGGAGGTAGCATACCTCGTCAAGCTGTTTGGGTGAGAATGCTTGTTTCGGTCCATAGGACCATTCGGCACGGATCGTCATACCCATTGTTATTTAAAGGCGCATATAACTCGCCTTGTCATAACAAGTATCATGGGCACTCACTAAGAGTCTCAAATCAGATTGCAGATTATCCGCGACACTATCCGCAACCTGTAGACGCGCCCGCTTTTCTGGATTTAGTAACTAGTACACTGTCCATTTTATTGACATCGGGAATTATAAGGGTCCTGAGACGGGACCTTGAGGTCGAATACTTTATACCCGGTAAAATCTGGATTTATGGTATCAGTGTCTTAGACAACTAGGCACTGGGCTTTTTTGCTACACTATCTGGATTTCAATTAGAGCAAAATATCTCTGGTCTGCTTAAGTAGGCCCGGAGATATCACCCTGCCCTGTTTCATTCTACGGTGCTTCAACTTCTTATGCCTAAATTCCACAAATAACTGGCGATCACACAGATAATTCGCGACCCAGCGTTTCAGGTCTGGCTGGAGGGATGTGTTGGCGATGTCCTCAAATAGTTGGGTATGGCTGACCGTGTCGAATACCTTCGATAGGTCCAGTACCACGAACACCGTCCTATCACATGACCTGGGCTGATGGAAGCCACGGCAAATGTGTGTGGTGATGGCATGCAAAGCAGTTGTTGTGCTATGCAGTCTTCCATGCTGATGTTCGGCGAATGGAAATTCTCCTAGGAGGCGCGGGAGGAGTAATGCCCACATAGTCCGACGACGACGATGCTTGGGATCCACTGCTGTCTATGTTCGCACAGCACCTTGCATATATTCAGTGTGACTATACTCCCGTACTGACGTAAGCCCAGAGCAAGATTGGAAATGTACCCACTCCAGGTACAGGTTACATCTCACCGACACCTAACGATGATGGATGCGGTTCTGGCGAACCGAACAGAACCAGGGTACGGGGTTCAATCCCAACACGGACCAGAAGTGTGCTGAAAAGGCACTCCGGTATATGTCTCTCCCATGACGAAAAAAGGACGAACACGTACACTGAGACGGCAGCACTTTCCGATGATCATTCCATCGGATGAATCCGGTGCGTACAACCGGCTGCCTTGGGATTGAATCCAACTCTTCGTAGAGTTTAATGTGGTGCCCTCCGCCGTTGTCTATAAAGGAGATAGAGAGGTTGGGGCAGGTGGTGTTGGCGATGGGTTTGTTAAATTTGATTGTCGAATCAGCAGAGGTTGTATGTTTTCCCGTGGCTGTAAGGCTGTAATGCCGGGAACAAAGAGGTTGGCCGTTGCGGTTATTGCCGACTTGTTGGCTGGTGTTAGGACCGCCAATCCTGCAAGTAATAGGGGCATTGGGTGCTTTTCAGACTTTATATGGTAAAGAAGGCCACGCCGATGAAGCCAGGGATGCCTGATCCATGCAACAGCAACCTTATACTTTCTGTTCCAGTTTTTCCTGCTGCCGAAGCCTGAGCAATTTTTGGCTTTCACTATGTGGCACCATCGTTGGAGATTGCATGCTATACATTTGACCAAGGTTAGTCCCATATCCCAGTTCCGAAACATAGAAAAGTAATGAATGTATCCCAATACTTGCATTTAGGGCCTGCTATGGCCTGGCCTCCCTCGACGTGATGGTTGGGTTCGTACTGGTTAATAGAACCAATTGCAGTATCAGGTTGTTGTTTTTGTAGCCAGCGATTTGCGATCCACCAGGTACATTTAGCCATTCCACACAGGCTGGAAGTTTCAGTTCCAATCTGTGCGGTGTTCTTCTTTGTTGTTATCGTCGTTGTAGGAGTGTGTTGTACACTTAGGCGGTAGCTCTTGCCGATGAAGAACTTCATCGGATCAATCCGATACATACAACCGGCTGCCATGGGATAAGGCACTAGAGGCTTAGCTGGGAGATACCGTGAGCGGCACGGGATAACTGTGAGCACCACACAGGCGGGAAGATTGGGGTCGGATCTGTGTGGTGCTCGTTGTTGCCACGAGAAGCTTAGCTGCGAGCTACCGAGCGTTCACAGGTTGCGGTTAGTGGAATGCTCCATACGAAGTATCTGTAACTTTAGTCGCGGGTAATCAGGGTATCGAGTGGAGAGTTTCAGTGAGTGGTTGGGTGGCACCGGCTTTTGCACAAATTCTGCGTGCCTATTATACTCGATATGACAAGGCGGGCTATTGGCGTCTTTTGATATCCAATCGTCGCACTGTTCCCGGCGATCGGTCCTTTGGACCGGAACGGGCTTGCTCACCTACAGGAGCTTGACGAGGATCGCCACCTCCACATAGAAATGTGGCTACAACAACAACATACCGGGCGCGTCCACAGGTTAAGGAGAGTGTGGAATGCTCCATACGGAGTAGCTGCAAGTACAGTCACGGACAATCAGCGGTATCGAGTAGATAGTCCCAGTGAAAGGTCGGACCTCACCGGCTCTTGCTTATAAACTGAGCGCCTAAGATGCACCATATGACAAGGCCAAAATTTTCCCTCGTCAATCGCTCTTATGGACCGAAACGAGATTGCCACCAATAAGAGCTTAACGAGGATCGCCACTTCCACATGCAAACAATAACAACAGGGATTCATAGACACATTGGGAGGTCCTGTATAGATTGTTCTGGGGGTCCATAACCTGGTTGATTAACGATAATTGCAGGCGATAGTAATGCGGAGTGTATGCTTTTAACTACTCCTACCATCGTATAGATCTTCTGTCATAACATCTAAAATATAGGCATAAACCTTATTCCGTAATGTGCTTGTCTATCAAAGTTTGAATATCTGTCCATTTCCACATTCCCATTTGCTCAAAATGAGCTAATTTTCGTTTACCTTAATATCAACATTGGGATTGTTTTTGCACCAATCCCATACGGCTAAAAAAATCTGAACTTCAGGAGCAAAGAAAGAATCTCGACGCAATATTTCTTCCAAGGATTCCTAAAACACACATATTAATACAAAAACAAGTTATTTATTATCCAAAAAAATTCAAATCAAAACTCAACCTTTGAAAGATTCTTAAAAGATTCATGTTGCAATATATCTACCGCATTACGATCCATAAAAGTCAAACAAACTTTTGTTAGCTTTTCCAAATTGTACAGACGAGCAGCATCCAATATTGCACATACATTGCACAATGCCAAATACTGACGCAAATAGTCGGATATGGCCAACTCCAATTCGGAAAGGCCATATTGATTGGCTAAGCCCAAGGTATCCAATATATTATCTTCGTCCATTTGGGCTAAGGACAAATGACCGGAATAGATGTAACGTAGTAATGATTTGAATGCCTCCACCGGGACTTTTAGATGTATCTCTGATTGGGTGGACTCGGAGAGTCCGCCATATAACAAGGCCCTGAAATATTCACTACGGGCAGCCAACATCACGCGATGGGCTGGTAGTCTTTGGTTCTCTACAATGAAGCAAACATCGGAATAGTCGTCGTTCATGCAGAGTTGTGCCATTTGTGTTGAGAAAAGTTCTGCAAAATGGTATAAAATAAACAAATATTACCCACATGCTTCCACTGGAAGAGCATCATCCCACATAGGTAGCTTGCCAGAAAATCAATCAAGCGGACATTCACTCACCTGTCAATTCGATTTCGTCAGCCCTTGGTTTGTTAGGCAAACGTATGCCCGACATTTTGCGATGACTGCTCATGGCCTTTTATTTTTAAATATATGTATATTATTTTTTGTCAAAATCACATCAAAAATGTTTTTATTTTCTTTTGTTTTCCTTGGGATAGTTGTTGTTTGTATGTGTTGCTGTTGTTTTTTAGCTTGGGTGGCACACTTTGACTTCTAAATGCAGTTATCTTGCTTTGTTTTTGTCTTAACTTCAATTTGTTTACACTCTATAGAATTTGTTGTATATATTGTTTATGTTTAAAACCTTGTGGTTGTTTATATATTATTGTTTTACCATTTTTTCTTTTGTTTTGCAATAATTTCCCGGCAGAACGCAAATTATAAGATGATTGGAATGGAATTTGCATTATTTGCCATTGGAAGCGTTTAAGGAGATGCCAGATTTGTATGTGTGCTCATATGTTGCCATAATAATAGCCAACTGTGGGTTGATTAGTGCATGACGTAGAATGGTAGCCCCTGTTACATATCATCGTGACGTTACACAGGAAAAAAATAGAAATATAGTTTCAAAATAATCTTGATGTAGATAAAAAAAATTCAATATGTTGCGATTAACAAGGCCTCGTTGCTAAATTGCAGTTTACGGGGAAAATAGAAAACTTATTTTTTGCCCACTCGTCTAAAATAGCACCAGGAACACAAATCCGTACCATAAAGAAACTAGAAGGTGGACATATACCCCAGGAATGGCTCCTCAGCTAGCATCGAGATAGTCGCCGGATTTGGTTATGTGCCACTTGAGGAACTACTGAACGCAGTAGAGGGTTGGCTAGTGCGGAGAGGGTGGGAGCCAAGAATCTGTTCATAGATGCCGAACGTCCGACACCGTATACAGGAGGAGGAAGAAGAACCTGCTGGCCTTTGGTAAGCAGTCACTGAGTACTTTTACAGTAGTTGTAACCAGCCACCGGTGTGAGTTGTAACCAGCCACCGTGCACATACGAATCCCGCATTATGATTACTATGGAAGGTGTTGTAATGATTAGAAGGATATGATCGATCACCTGCTCCGCACATGTCTGGATCTATAGGAACAAGGAATTTTCGTTTTGTGGAGACTGGCTTTTCCGATCTCGGTGATGTTTCAGACTTGTCTCTTGGAAGTCTCCTCAAGCTCTTAGGGAAGACAAGATGGTTTAGACGGGGAATGCTGTGAAATGCGTGTATGCGTAGACGTGCAAGATCGCTGGTTGGTTTTTACTGAGTAGACGCATAGATTATGCGATCGATGATTCAGAGAGGGCGTGTCGTGTTTCATTGAGTACTTATATAGGAGTTGTAACCTGGCACCGGTGTGATGGGACATATAGCCGTGCACATACTAATCCCGCATAATGATTACTGCGGAAGTTGTCGTAATGATTGCGAGGATATGATCGAGCACCTGTTCTGCGCATGTCTGGATCTATAGGAACAAGGGCTTTTCGTCTTGTGGAGACTGGTTTTTCCGATCTCGGTGATGTTGCAGACTTGTCTCTTGGAAGCCTCCTCAAGCTCTTGGATAAGACAAGATGGTTTAGACGGGGCATGCTATGAAATTTTACACACACGGTCATGTATGCGTAGACGAGCAAGATCACAGGTTGGTTCTCACTGAGTAAACATATAGATGAGAGCGACCGATGATCCAGAGTGGGCGTGTCGGGTAGGCGCTTGCACTGACTATCTTGTAATTTCTTCTTATATTAAATTTTTTTTTTTTTCATTCTTTCTTCTCCATTTCCCAAACACTTCTTTTTCCCTTGAAGATACAACAGTGAGCCTCAGAGTGAAATCATGGTGGGTTTCCAATTAAACCTTATCTAAACTAGCTACCATATAAAACGATCTCTTGTTCTTGAGCTCCTATAGGATGCCAATATTTTGCGATTCAGCTGAAATTTAGCAAAATGATTTCTATCAAGACTTTTAATAACTACGTCTACCAAGAACCGATTGGGCCCATACATGAGAGGGACCAATCGGTCCTTGGTAAATGTAGCTCCTTCTGTTGTGATTACGTTTCATGTTCAGATTTAGTTTATAAACAATATCAGGTTAGGTTGAAAAGAGGGTACGGATATCAATCCGCCACATGTCAAAAAGCTAGAAAGTAACCCCAAAAAAAGAAAATTTTAAGTTAGGAATTTCGTGCTACTTACGAAATCCTTAATTGTTTTCCATACCACTCCCCCGTTGGTTCATGTCTCGTATTGTGTCCCCACCTAAGTACCGGCGTCTTTTAGCTGCGAAAGCCCGGCAACGGACTACCTTCTTACTTCCTTTCTGTAATAACCTCGTCTTCTCACGATCTGTTTCTCCCAATGGGATTTTCGCCGTACTACCAACTGTTTCGCGGTTCCACAGTGTTACATGCGAGTTCAGCGCCCACGCCCTTAACTCGGACAGCGTCGACACGAAAGACGTCGGGTTAACCAAATTAACTGACGACAGTCCTTTGGTCTTCACTGGCAATTTGTCTGCCCTTTCATTCCCCCTTACTCCGTTATAGCCCGGCATCCACACGATGCGGATTTTGCCATCCTCAGAAAAGCCGTCAATCTCCTGACTTTACCGTCGTGGTTGCTATTGGCATTTTTGTGTCCGTAAAGATGTTCATACTCGACGTCCTCGCGTTATTATGTTTGCAATCAATGAGTTTCGTTAGGGGTAGATTTTTGTTGTTGTGCTAATGGTGCCATCACACTACATGTTATTGTCCTATGACATGTCCAATTTTTTTATTGTTAAAGTTGCACACTAAATGTGATACGAATGAAAATAACACATGAAAATCACTTTTCAAAATAGTAATGTTTTTTTTTTCGGTGCTTTATTCCTTCTGACAAAAACAAAGAAATCAGCTGTTTCTCGTATATTCTCTGCTCATGTACGCACATGTATACAAACACGCACATACATTTCTTTGTGTGTGTTGGCACAACGTCGATCAGCTGACAACATGGCGGATAGCACCATATGTTTCGTGGTTGATATAAAAATTTAATTGTATCGCCATAATATAGTGCGATAATGCGAGCCTGAATGAAGCTACTTCTTAAGTTGCTATCACACGATATGTGCGTTACATAAGTGCTGTCAGTTTCTGTATCCAGAAGACTTTTCTTATGTAAGTCAAATACGAATGGAGCGCGCTCTTATCGGCATGTATTCTCATATGTATGGTTTTATATTTTTATATAGACACGTGTCTACATGTTATTCGATAAAATAAGATCTCCCTTTAAGCGAAAGAGTCGCATATTTATTCGAAAATCCATTTTTCATATTAAACTTTTCGTATGTATTGCACGATTTTCAGTTATCTTTGAAAATACATAAGACAATACATATCGTGTGATAGAAGCTTTAATTGTACCATGAGCGAATCCTATTTATGAAGGCAGACACGTTCTTCTTATTTTTTCTCTCCATGTACTTATCTCTTGCCGAATTGACAGCATCAATAATTGAGACGTGGCAACTCTATTGGAAAAAATTGACATTTATTGTTTACCTACAAAAGCTAAACGCAAAACAAAACATATACACACACACTCCCATACATAAACGACGAATAAAATAAAAATTCTCGAAATGATGTCGTGAAAGTATTATCGAGTAGTTTGTTTATCGTTTGTCTTTTTAAAGATTCGGTCTTCGCTTACCTTGCAGAAAAAAACAAATACCGAAGAAGTTTAAAAAATGGATTCGCTTAAGCTTGTTATAGACCAATAAGATAAGGATGTATAGAAATTCTCTAAAAATGTAAAGAAATTTTTGTGATACACAACTCAAATTAAAGGAAGAAGAAAAAGGAAAGAAACAAAAAAAAACAAATGTCAGATGTTAATTTTTTGAAAACAAAGTAACTGCGTAATTGTTTATGTGAAGTGAAAAGAAATTTGACGAGATTTTTCCATAAAAAATTTCGTGGCAATGCAAAAGTGCTCCCCCGCATAGAAATTAAAAAAAAAAACGTTTAACAATTCCATAATCCAATTGGAATTATTTGTAAAGAAGAAAAAGGTTGGTTGGCTCCTCACCATATCATAGCATATCGTGAAAAAATCGAAGTGTTTATCATTTGGCAACAAAAACAAGACGTTGAAAAATTGCATTAGTTTGCCCTTCACTGCAATTTTGTTTGTGTGTTGTTGCTGCTACTGCTGTTCTTGTTATTGCCTGTATTGGGTATACGTGAGGCTGTGTGTTGGCCTATCAAGTTCTGGTTTTCTGATTGTTGCTGTTTTGACATGTACTACATTAGTGTGTTTGTTTTCATTTTTTTTTCTATGCCAATGGACGCGTGTGTTTGTTTTTGTGTTGTGCACAAGTGTTCGTTCTTTGGTATCCAAAAAAAAAAAAACTTTTTGGGAGGCCCCTTAGTAAATGAAGGTGATAGAGGTGGCGGGGTAAATGGCAAAAATAATTTATAACCATTTTTTTTCCTATTCAAGCTTTGGGGCACTTTCAAACTGTTATTTATTGTGTGTATATTCATGTATGTATGGGTGTAAGCGTGCAAGCAAAAACAGCAACATAAACAGCTGACTTGACAACCCACAGTCAAACATTTTTTCGAAAAAAAACAACTAAACGAAAACTGCCGTTTAACTGTGTGTGAGCCTTAATTTATCATTCTTTTTATTGTTGCTCTTGCATACCCCTAACCTATATCCTCCCTTCCAAAGAATCCCGTGTATATTTTAGGCCAATACAAAAGTTCAAAGTGTTTTGCTTGTTGTGTGTGTGTGCGTGTGTTTGTTACTTAAATCAATTTTTCTAATTGGTTTCCCCTACTCATTTCTATTCCTTTTCTGTTCGGTGACTGCTATATTCTTCAACACCTTTACTTTGCAAAACTGTGTAACTATCGATTCCAGCATAGTTGACTATGCGATTTAATGTCTACTAGTTATTTTTAATACAATTGTGGACTTTAAATGAAAGAAATTATAACATTTTAAATTAAAACAAAAATTTATTCAAGTGCAATATACTAAATTCAACCAGATGTGGATAAAGCCATAAAAGTCAACGCATCTGCCAAAGCAATTATAACAACAACAACCACAACGGAAACATCACAAAATCAGTTCAAGGTCTTTTGGGTAAGTTTATGTGCATGTACAATCTTAGTATATAACCCTATTTACAATGTATAAACATATTCTTTATATATATACACATGTATCTATCCATCTCTGCAATAATTTGCTTAGAAACAAGTTTTTTTTCTGGTATATAACATGAACTGGGCCTAGAGTTGGAACAATGGGAAAAGGATGTAGACACCTCAATCCCCCAAGAAAGACATGACATGGAATATGAAAAAATCCTTCACAAATTGCGTGTTAAGTTCGGCTGGACCAAATCTTATATACGCTATACCATTGGTGGCATTTTCCAAGTTCTTTCTATCTATAGTAGACACTAAAATCGCATCCATTCCGGATATGTTTTGCACCCTTCAGCATCTATATCAGTTCAATGGCTGATTTATGCAATAGAAGTTGAAGTGTACCGTCGAAATCACGGAGGCATTAAGATCCACACGGCAGGCGTGCTTGGACGCGAAGGTGTATATGCGACCTACTTAGGTTTATATTCGTAACTGGGCCGCCAATATTCCTCTTGGGCTAAGGAAGAAAGAGGGTTTTACCCATTATCCTGTGTTCACACGCAATGGCGGTGCAGTGACGCCAAGAGGCCCCATTGTACAACACCCTGCTACAACAACAACCCGGTACGGGATAGCTGTGGGCACCACACAGGCTGGAACATTTAGGTCCGATATGTGTGGTGTTCATTACTGTCACGAGAAGCTTAGCTGCGAGCTACCGGGCGCGTCCACAGGTTGCTGGTAGTGGAATGCTCCATACGGAGTAGCTGCAACGGCAGTCGCGGACAATCAGCGGTATTGAGCGGAGAGACTCAGTGAGAGGCCGAACGGCACCGCCTCTTGTACAAATACTGTGTGCCTATGATGATTGATATGACAAGGCGAGTTATTGGCGTCTTTAAATAACCAATGGCCACCCAGTTTCCACGGCGATCAGTCCTTTGGACCGGAACGAGCTTGCTCACCTACAGAAGCTTGACGAGGATCGCCACATCGACATGAAAAGATGGCAACAACAACAACAATTCAGGCGCCTACAGAACTCCAGAATGAACAGAACAGCAAGTGCCTGAAAGGAATCAAGCCACGGAAAGAGGGTTTGATCCATCATCCTGTGTTCCCTCGCAATGGCGGTGCAGTGACGCCTCAGTGTACGATATCCTGCCACAACAACAACCCGTCACGGGATAGCTGTGAGCACCACACCGACTGGAACATTGAGGTCCGATCTGTGTGGTGTAATGTTCCATACGGATTAGCTGCAGCGGCAGTCGCGGACAATCAGCGGCATCGAGCGGAAAGTCCCAGGGATAGGCCGGGCAGCTATAGCATAAATACTGAGTGGCTATGATGCTCGATACGACAAGGCGAGTTATTGGCGCCTTTAAATTTTGCACCGGAATGAGCTTGTTCACCCACAGGAGTTTGACGAGGATTATCACCTCCACATGAAAATGTGGCTACAACAACAACAACAATAAGAAATATCACCAAAGAAATATCACCGTCCCCAACTACTCTTCGTCATCACACAACTAGCAGAAATTTGCTTCCTCCTGCATCCAAAGACCTGACGTTGCAATGACCAGCCAAGGCTCCTGAGTCATGCTTTCTCACCCCCAAGATAAGTGACGCCAGGTTCGCGAAATACTCTGCCACAGTTTTTTTTGCCAACCTGTAAGCCACAGCACCAGCCAACGCCCCATTCGTAAGTTCATTGTAAAAGGCGTCCACCCTACGCCAAGAAACTCGTACAATGGAGGGCTCACTAATATCGTAGCACGATCGGCGCCAATCAATAATCCATATTTGACCAGCTCGTCGACCGCTTCGTTCATCCCTTTAACCTGAGCATGCAGAGCCTAGCAGCATTTCCCATGGATCCAAGAAGCCAGTTGCATCTTCTAACCAGTTTCGACATCACTTATAACGTGAAAGTCTGATCAGGCCGCTACACCCGACATTGTCCCCAGTGCCTTTAGGACCGCGTTAACTTCCGTTGGAAACAGGTTGCTCCCGTTCAAAAGTCTAAAGGATTAAACGATTTTAAGGAATTCTGTGAAGACTTCTATATGATCAGACAAGCCGCATATAGCATGCCGTCACTCCCGATCTTTTTTCCCCAACAGAAAAGATGAATGTGCAATGTTTCTGGAGCACCATGTACCCATCGCCTCAGTCTTTATGGCGATCTTTGTTGCTACAAACTCAACATACAGGTGCAAAAGCCTATGATCGTGAACGGTATTGAGCGTCTCTCTCGGGGCACTCCCCCTTGCCCCAGAGATCAGCACTGCCGCGTACCTTCTCGATCATCTTGCGGAGGGCACTTTTGTGCAGAGCTTTATACCACACCAGACATACATAGGGCGAACAGCTACCATGTGCACCGTCCCAGCCCTAAGCCACCAAACTCTTTCGAGTTGCTACAGAAATAGAGTCCCCTTACTTCAAGAAGGCCGCCAAAGTGAAGCCGCCCACGCCCAAATTTCCCTTCATGTAGCCATCCACATAATGAATTCCACTTTCAACTGACCGATATTTAAAGGCATGCTATTGCCACATACCAGTGACGGGTCGAGACGGTCCATAATACATATATCAATTAGAAGGATGAGGTACTAAATGACCTGTAGTTCCGAATTCTTGGTTTCCCGCCTTCGGGATTGAAACCATCCTAAACTCCCGCCACCCAGTCGGTACATAGATAACGCGGCACCCAAATCGATTCGGGAAAGGATTGGGAGCCACATGTTGTGTTTGAGAAGGATTAAGTTTCTATATTTACTGAAAGCTCCAAGATGGTGTTAGCGACGAAATTGAGGGTCTATTCCAAGAGGCATCCGATATCGGCATTTGGCTAAGATAGCCGGACTAGTTTACTAGTTTTAGGCTGAATTCTGTACCATAGCCGCAAAAGAAATCCGGAATTTCCCGGCTTCAAATCTCAGGATTTATGCGGACGGTATGGGGGCCTTTAGCCCTTGGGATCGAGAACGATGAGTTCGAGGTTCGAAGCGGAAAGTGTAGTATCCCTATATAAAACTCCCAACTCATGACATGGCGTTGATTTGGGTTCGCGTTCGTGATGGTATTTCGGGAAAAAGGATGATATGCCGTAAATGGCGCGCACACGAACTATTGAGAATAGTAACTGTACATATACATGCACATTGGAGGCCACCGTAGCGCAGAGGTTAGCATCTCCGCCTATGACATTTTTTTTTTTTTTTTGGACTTTAATCGAAATGGCAGAGTACGACTCTATATGCCAGGTTGTACTTCCGAAGTTGGTGTCCCCACCAACTGTAAATTAAAACACGTGTATTAAAAATACAGAATTAAAACCAATGTACAGTTATAACTGTACTGTGTATAACGATGACTAAGCATCGAATCCCGAAGCGTCCGCTTCAGACGAATTCTAAATGCAAAGTGCCGCCTATGACATTAGAATCAATTTTCAGCGATGGTTATTCCCTCCTAATGCTGGGGACATTGGTACTGTGTCATTTCGTATGGCAGCCATGTAAAAACTTCTCCACAAAGAGGTGTCGTACTGCGGCACGTCGTTCGGACTCGGCTTTAAAGAGGAGGTCCCTTATCGTTGATCTTAAACTTGAATCGGACAGCACTCATTGGTATGTGAGAAGTTCACCCCTGTTGTTGTTATCATTGTTGTAGCCACATATTTATGTGGAGGTGGCGATCCTCGCCAAGCTCCAGTAGGTGAGCCAGCCCGTTCCGACCCAAAAGACCAATCGTTGAGGAACAGGGTGTCCATTTGTTATTTAAACGCGCCAATGACTCGCCTTGTCATATCGTGCATTGTAGGCAATAAGTATTTGTGCAAGAGCAGCCTTATGAACGAATTTTGCATTATGATCACAGCAGTATCGAGCACTTGCTCTTTTCATGTCCGGATCTGCAGGGCACAGGGTGACCTTGTGCATGTACATATCTCTGGGAGGACTACCAAATACTGCTTCAACCACGAAATTAATTTTTAAATGATCCAATTAAAAAATTTCTATATTTAATACACAGATGCGTACCTGCAACATGACGTGAGGTGCCTTGTTTGGGCAAAGGTCCGCGGCCACCCGGACCCCCAAAAATTTCGGGTGTCGGCTAGGTGTGCCCTATAAATTTGTTGTTGTTGTCGTAGAAGTGTGTTATACACTGAGGCGGCAGCCCTTGCCGATGAAGAATTCCATCGGGTCTATCCGGTAGGTACAAACGGCTACCAGTAATCGAGTTGTTGTGCGCTCCAAAAACTAAAAAGTAACCTCGAAAAAGAAAATTTTAAGTTAGGAATTCCGTACTACTTACAAAATCCTTTATTGTTTTCCATACTACTCCCCCAAGTTGGTTCATATCTGGTGTTGTGTCCCCACCTAAGTACCGGTGTCTTTTATCCGCGAAAGCCGGGCAATGACATAGGAAAGGCAGTCCTCTGGCCTTCACCGCCAAATCGTTTGACCTTTCATTTCCCCTTACTTCGTTATGGCTCGGACAGGACTCAGCGATATGTGAGAATTTGGCCCTGTTCCTTAACGGAATGATCATGGGCAAATTTGCATTTTTTTATTTTTTGTTTTTGTAATTCGTCATATTCGCCGTTGTTAAAGGTTCTTTTGTGAGTTAAAGCTTTCATAACTCCATTGAGTATCCCCAGACCAGTCTGCTGTTTACGGCGGACCCTTTTTCCTAAAAAAAATTCTTTTGTTCTTAATCTCACGTGTAAGGGGCCATTGGTTCTTGTCTCGACTAGTTATATTCGAATATATCTCCACCCACACCACATTCCAAAAACAAGTAAAGAAAGGCAAAGGTCGGGCGGTGCCGGCTATATAATACGCTACAACTGTCCCATTATTGGAAATTGGGACCTGTATCTTATTCTGAACCGAATTTAATGGACTTCAGTGAAGGTTTTTAGATAGGTTATAAAACAATCCGAGGAAATTTCGAGCAATTGTCTTTAAACCTGCAATAACTACGTCTCTATGTGTGCAAATAGGGCGGTATAGATGTTTATGGAAGCTAAAAAGAAATCTGAACCGATTTAGATAGAATTTAACAAAAATGTTTGTTGTCATAAGAGATTTATATGTCGTATGCAAAATTTCGTGACAATCGGTTGACAAATGATCCCATTACTTAGGTCGAATGAACATATATATAAGAGCTATATCTAAATTTGAACCAATTTCGGCCTAACTATTTAGGTATTGTGGTAGTTGTTGTTGTAGCAGTGTTATACACCGAGGCGGCAGCCCTTGCCGATGAAGAACTTCATCGGGTCAATCAGGTACTTACAACCGCCTGTCATGGGATTGGTTTGTGGTAGTCGTCGAGAAAAGCTAAAAATGTTAGGAAGATTGGTGCTTGCGTTGGCTCGGGTGAAATGTGCTTGCGGTGGCTAAGGTGAAATACATGAATATATGAGAGCTTTTCATCAGTACTATCAAGAGTCATAAGAAAATCCTTTCTGCCAAATTTCAAAAGAATCAGTTAACAAAAGACCCCATTGATGCAATATTACTCGAAATCGGACAAACATATAAATGGGAGCTATATCTTAATCTAAACCGATTTCAACCAAACTTCTTACATATCGTGTTAGTTGTCGAGGAAAGCGTTGTGCAAAATTTTGGGAAGATAGGTAAATGAATGCGCTTGCAGTGGCTCTTAAAGTGAAAAAAGCGGCGATATATATGGTAGCTATATCCAAATTTTAACCGATTTCTATGAATTTCTACAAAAATGTCGAGAGTCATAAAAAAATCTTTCCTGCCAAATTTCGAGGGAATCACTTTACGAATGAACAAATTATTGCAATATTAGTCCAAATCGGACGAGCATATATAAAGGAGCTATGTCCAAATCTGGCTATAAAAAATGCCGGTGCCAAATTTGATTGGTTTGGATGAAAATTGCGACTTGTACATTGTTCACAAATTATCATGAACAGACAGACGGACACAGCTAAATCGCATCAGAAAGTGATTTTGAGTCGTTCGGTATACTAACAATGGGTCTAGCTCTCTTCCTTCTGGGTGTTACAAAGAAATGCACTAAGTTATAATACCCTGCACCACGGTAGTGGTATAGGGTATAATAAATAAGACCATCTGGCTGGAGGCCACCGTAGCGCAGAGGTTAGCATGTCCGCCTATGACGCTGAACGCCTGGGTTCGAATCCCCGCGAGACCATCAGAAAAAAATTTCAGCGATGGTTTTCCCCTCCTAATGCTGGCAACATTTGTGAGATACTTTGCCATGTAAAACTTCTCTCAAAAGAGGTGGCGCACTGCGGCACACCGTTCGGACTCGGAGGTCCCTTATCATTGAGCTTAAAAACTTGAATCGGACTGCACTCATTGATATGTGAGAAGTTTTTCCCTGTTCCTGAGTAGTAGCAAATAATAAATTAGAACATTAGGTAACACAATATCGAGTTAAATTCTTTGTTTTGGTTCTTCTGTTGACGTATCTTACATATGCATACATTCCGGATACTTAATATACCCCAACCTACCCATAATATATTCAGAGAAATCGTTACATTTTGCAAATGTACGATTATATAAATTTTATATCTAATAAATAAACGAAATATCTATTTTGTTAAACCATTATCGTAAAAAAACTTTCACTATGTAAACTACCCAGTAGCTTATTAGAAAATTTAAAAATTATATTACGCGTTTGGGTTGATAATTAAATGATCAGCATCGACCTTGAGTATGTTTATTATGTATGCTCTAAGCCGGCTAAAGCAAGTTTCGATTCATTTAGAGTGATAAAAACTAAAAAAAACAACTGTATTTAGTTGCTAAACTAGGGTAACAATGTTTTTACCATGCACTCTCGTCAGCAGCATAAAAGAACATTTTATAGAAATTTTGTCTCCAGAGAAAATTTCATAGAACTTCTGTCTTTAGAGGAGGGATTTGAACCCGTCTGCTATGTACACGATGCTATAATACTTCTTAGGGGTAAGGATCCGAGCTAGCTATGCAGAATGGCATATGATTGGGCTAGAACCAGGAATCTCAATGTTAACCCAGAGAAGACTGAAATATGCCTACGTCACGAGGAAGACGAAGGTGGACCACTTTGACGCACCACGTTTCCTCAGTAAAACGATTTCAATATCTGACAAGATCAAATACTTAGGAGTGATCTTGGATAGGAAACTTAATTGGAATTGTCGCATTCAGGAGCGTACTGAGAAGGCTCACAGATGTTGGGCACTATGTAGTGATGAGGAACACACCCACTAGGACACTGGAATATATTCTAAATATCCGACACATTGACATGCAGATTAAATGCGGCTATGTGACTTAAGTCGATGGGAGAATGGATTGGAGCAGCTTATACTATCGCGGTATAAACGAGGCGACAATAGAAAAGCTGGAGGCGAAGATAGGAAACCTGGAGGCGACGGTAGGAAACGGAAAGAGGTTCCCGATCGGATACCTGAGACGTCACTTGTGGTCGAGTGCGAGACACTTCTGCCAGCGACAGTTTTAGACTGACGGATCCCTAGCATTACTCTGGAAGATCATGCTACACAGATAATTCAAAGTTAGGGGACAGAGTGGACCTGTGGGCCCAGGGATTGAAATCTGTTTTCGAATGCCTGACCATAATACGGTCCTGTAGGCGGAGATCTGGGCGATCCACACCACATCCAAGCATTTCGTATGCGTGAGGTGGTGTGGAGCTAACGCGAGGACGTCGAGTGTGAACATCTAACGGACAGCAAAATGGCCAAAAGGGCAATGACAACCAGGAGGGTAAGGTCACGAACAGTCTTGAAGGGTAAGAAGGAGATTAACGCCTTCTCTGAGGATAGCACAATCCTCATCGTTTGGATGCCGGGCTATAACGGAGTAAGGGGGAATGAAATGAAACTCTTTCAGAGTATATTTGGATTTATTTCTACACTATGATACACAATTATATGATGTTAGGTTAAGTTTTAGTTGCAGTCTGCCTTCAGACTCACTTAGACGTTTTTGTCCATTGTGACACCACAGGAACAGAAAAAGGAAGATGCCTTCTAGTTCCAACCGTTGAACCATCCAGATCACTTCAGAAAGCCCAATAAGTTGCGAATATTCACATCCGCTAAATCAGACAGGTTCTCAAAGAAATCAGAACCTAAAGTGGAACTCCTTCTGACTGCTATTGCAGGACACACACAATAGGTGTTCTATAGCCTCTTCTTCTTCGAAGTCCTCACAGCTTCTGCAAAAGTCGTTGCTGGCAACCTTCAGTCTGTCAGCAAGTTCTGCGATTAGGCAGTGACCTGTCATGACGGACACAATGACTGAGACGTCTGTTCTAGCCAATGACAGCAAAGCAGTAGACCTCTTCAAGTGTAGATTAGGCCACATAGTTTTGGAATGCTTACAGCTCCCTCTTTGTGACCATCTATCATTCGTTGTCCTTCGGGCCTGTTCTTGAAAACTTAGCTTACATGTCGCTAGAGGCATAGCCACAGATTCCAGTATCCCTGGAATGTGTAGGGTAGTTCCTAGTCTCGTAAGCTCGTCTGCTTTGCAGTTCCCTGGGATATCTCTGTGGCCCGGCACCCATAACAGGTGAATTTGGAACTGTTTAGCCATCTCGTTGAGAGATCAGCGACAGTCGGGCGGTTTTTGTGTTCAGAAATGCGTCCTCCAAAGAAATTAAGTGCTGCCTGGCTATCTGAAAAGATATTTATGCCAATCAGCGTAATGACATTATATCTTAACCATTCCTCCACTTCCTTAATTGCAAGAATCACCGCTTGATACACACTGAATTGGTCGAGTAACCTTTTCGATATGCCTAGTTCTAGATCTTTAAGAGTACACCCCAAAGCCCACCTGGTCGTTTAGTCTGGAAACATCCGTATAGCAGTCTATGTAACTTTTTACGATGGATATCGTAGTTCCAATCGGTTCTATGAGGAATAGTGGTACAGTACTTTTTATCAAAAAGCGGCTCAGGTAGGGTTTAATCAACACTGCCTGGAACATCGGATATTGTATCAAGGATAACACAGTGTCCGTAGCTGCCACATGACCAAAGAGAAAGCTCCCTTAGTCTCACGGCAGTGGTCGCAGCAATTTGTCTAACCAAAATGTCCAGAGGGATTAGATGCATCATTAAATTCAGTGCATTAGATGGTGTCGTCCCTAGGGCGGCTGTGATGCACAAACAAGCTATTCCTTGGATCCGGTTAAGTATTTAGCAGTAGGTGGACTTTTGAAGCGCCGTTCGCCAGACCACAACACCATATAGCATGCACAATTATATTAAAATGCTTCCATTTTCGCACTACTCAATTGCGGTGTTGTATTGGGTTGCCCAAAGAGTAATTGCGGATTTTTCATATAGTCGGCGTTGACAAATTTTTTCACAGCTTGTGACTCTGTAATTGCATTCTTTCTTCCGTCAGTTATCAGCTGTTACTTTTAGCTTGCTTTAGAAAAAAAGTGTAAAAAAGTATATTTGATTAAATTTCATTCTAAGTTTTAGTAGAAATGCATTTACTTTCTTTTAAAAAATCCGCAATTACTTTTTGGGCAACCCAATATTATGATCTGCTGTATTCGTTATGCTATAAATAAAACATAAAATGGCTACTTCTCTTTTTGCACATTTGAATACCTACTTTGTAATGGATATCTCTTTATAGCGTTAATGTTACCAAGAAATCTAAGTGTCTTAGCAATTCTTGTACCTAGCATCTTTAATGATTTTTGTCATTGGACATGCCAGCATTTTTGTACCGAATTTTTAAGAATTGTCACTTTCCGAGTTTACCTCCTTACTCGTCCGATCTGCTCAATATTCTGATTGCTCTTTGCTCAGTCAAAACAAAAGAGGAAAAAATTTGTGTGAGAATATGTCTATATCAGTGAAGAGCACACAATTGCAGTCATTTGCTAGCCTATGGGTCTGCTTGGGATTATTTTCTTGTGTACGTACAAAGTAATGTGCAATAGATTAGAGTAGAGTATTTTTTGTCTACACGCTCAAATACTCACCATTTCTCTCTAGTAGGAGAGATACAAGAGAATAATTATTGCTCCAGTACTTGAATAGTCATTTGTGACTATCGGATCACTTTTGCAATTAAAGAGTTTTTGGGTTTACAACAAAAAGAAAAAGTCCTTTTACCGTAGACGAAGCTGTTAAAGGGTTTACAATAAACAGAGTTGGTTACGTTCAATAATACTACGCTTATGGCTAACGTTTGATATATTGAAGCGAAACGTTACACGGTTTCAATGAAAGCAAAACTTTGTGATAAAAGTATTCTGAATGCCGTACAAAATTTCCCGAACTGTTTTTTGTTTGTGTGTAGAGAAAATTTCATAGAATTTTGGTCTCCAGAGGAAATTTCATAGAATTTTGGTCACAAGAGAAAATTTCATGGAAATTTTGTCTTTAGAGGAAATTTCATAGAAATTTTGTCTTCAGAGGAAATTTCATAGAAATTTTGTCTTTAGAGAAAATTTTATAGAAATTTTGTCTTTAGAGGAAATTTCATGGAAATTTTGTCTTTAGAGGAAATTTCATAGAAATTTTGTCTTTAGAGGAAATTTCATAGAAATTTTGTCTTTAGAGAAAATTTCATAGAAATTTTGTCTTTAGAGAAAATTTCATAGAAATTTTGTCTTTAGAGAAAATTTCATAGAAATTTTGTCTTTAGAGAAAATTTCATAGAAATTTTGTCTTTTGAGAAAATTTCATAGAAATTTTGTCTTTAGAGAAAATTTCATAGAAATTTTGTCTTTAGAGAAAATTTCATAGAAATTTTGTCTTTAGAGAAAATTTCATAGAAATTTTGTCTTTAGAGAAAATTTCATAGAAATTTTGTCTTTAGAGAAAATTTCATAGAAATTTTGTCTTTAGAGAAAATTTCATAGAAATTTTGTCTTTAGAGAAAATTTCATAGAAATTTTGTCTTTGGAGAAAATTTCATAGAAATTTTGTCTTTAGAGGAAATTTCATAGAAATTTTGTCTTTAGAGGAAATTTCATAGAAATTTTGTCTTTAGAGGAAATTTCGTAGGAATTTTGTCTTTAGAGAAAATTTCATAGAAATTTTGTCTTTAGAGAAAATTTCATAGAAATTTTGTCTTTAGAGAAAATTTCATAGAAATTTTGTCTTTAGAGAAAATTTCATAGAAATTTTGTCTTTAGAGAAAATTTCATAGAAATTTTGTCTTTAGAGAAAATTTCATAGAAATTTTGTCTTTAGAGGAAATTTCATGGAAATTTTGTCTTTAGAGAAAATTTCATAGAAATTTTGTCTTTAGAGAAAATTTCATAGAAATTTTGTCTTTAGAGAAAATTTCATAGAAATTTTGTCTTTAGAGAAAATTTCATAGAAATTTTGTCTTTAGAGAAAATTTCATAGAAATTTTGTCGTTAGAGGAAATTTCATAGAAATTTTGTCTTTAGAGTAAATTTCATAGAAATTTTGTCTTTAGAGGAAATTTTATAGAAATTTTGTCTTTAGAGGAAATTTCATAGAAATTTTGTCTTTAGAGGAAATTTCATAGAAATTTTGTCTTTAGAGAAAATTTCATAGAAATTTTGTCTTTAGAGAAAATTTCATAGAAATTTTGTCTTTAGAGAAAATTTCATAGAAATTTTGTCTTTAGAGAAAATTTCATAGAAATTTTGTCTTTCGAGGAAATTTCATAGAAATTTTGTCTTTAGAGGAAATTTCATAGAAATTTTGTCTTTAGAGGAAATTTCATAGAAATTTTGTCCTAAGAGGAAATTTCATAGAAATTTTGTCTTTAGAGGAAATTTCATAGAAATTTTGTCTTTAGAGGAAATTTCATAGAAATTTTGTCTTTAGAGGAAATTTCATAGAAATTTTGTCTTTAGAGGAAATTTCATAGAAATTTTGTCTTTAGAGGAAATTTCATAGAAATTTTGTCTTTAGAGGAAATTTCATAGAAATTTTGTCTTTAGAGAAAATTTCATAGAAATTTTGTCTTTAGAGAAAATTTCATAGAAATTTTGTCTTTAGAGAAAATTTCATAGAAATTTTGTCTTTAGAGAAAATTTCATAGAAATTTTGTCTTTAGAGAAAATTTCATAGAAATTTTGTCTTTAGAGAAAATTTCATAGAAATTTTGTCTTTAGAGAAAATTTCATACAGCGGTCAAAAAAAGTATTCATCATTAGCAAAATTGATAATAAATTCACTAATTTTGGGTAATTGAAGAAAATTTAAAGTAAACAAATAATGCAGTTTTATGCAATAGTTTATTTTTCGTAATATGTTTTAAAATAAATTCAAAAAATAAATTTAATTAGCGCAAAAAATGCAATTTTATATAATAACACCAAAAACAGAACAAAAAAAGTATTCATCATTGATGTGCTATCATCAAAGTCAAATTCAAATATTATTTGGGAATCCCCCTTTTCTGTTTTATTTAGTAAAGGAGGCTTTGCCCTTGACAGCAAATATTTAATTTCATTGAAAATATAGTTTTTGTCAAAATGGGTCGTAAGCAAAACGAGGTTTCTGATGAGGTAAAAGTTTTGATAATAAAACACCACAGGAATGGTTTAACTCAAAAAACTATCAGTGAAATATTAAATAGACCACGATCTACTATACAATCCATCATCAGAAAGTGGACAGAAACGAAAACTGTTGACAATAAACCAAGATCTGGTCGACCAAAAGCACTTTCAGTTGGAGATGTGCGTTGGCTAGTGCGGCAAGTTCAGAAAACTCCGAAGACAAATGCGACCATTCTTCGTAAAAACACTATGGAATATTTAGGGAAGGAAGTTACTACACAAACAATTCGAAATACACTCAAAAGGCATAGTTACAGAGGAAGAACTGCACGTAAGAAGCCCTTATAAATAAAATAAACCGAGTGAAAAGGCTAAACTTCGCAAAAATGTATGTAAAACAGCCCGAATCATTTTGGAAAACAGTCATTTTTGCAGACGAGAGCAAGTTTAATCTTTTTGGGTGCGATGGAAAGGTCATAGTGTACAGAAAACCAAATACAGAGCTTGAAGAACGAAACACAGTTGCTACTGTAAAACATGGTGGAGGTGGTTTAATGGTTTGGGGGTGTATGGCGGCTTCAGGAGCGGGAAATCTTGAAATTATTAATGGAGTAATGGATCATAAGTATTACATTGACATTTTAAAGAGGAATTTAAAAGATAGTGCTGTAAAACTTGGGCTTGGTAATAACTTTCAATATTATCAAGATAATGACCCCAAACATTCTGCTTTAAATACCAAGATGTGGATGCTGTATAACTGCCCCAAAGTCATTAAAACTCCTCCTCAAAGTCCCGACTTGAACCCAATTGAACATCTTTGGGAACATCTCGAACGCAAATTGAGAACGCGCAATTTTTCGAGCAAGAGTCAAATGCAACAGGTGATAATGGAGGAATGGACTAATATAGACCAAAATATAACCGCTAAATTAGTCCAATCGATGTCAAACCGTTTAAAAGAAGTTATAAGACGCGGTGGTCGAATAACAAAGTATTAATTTTTTTAAATTATGTTATTTATTTTTTTGTTTTTTTGCAATGATGAATACTTTTTTTGTTTAATTTTTTGTGTTCAGCTGTAAAATGGCCCTTTTTGTTCCAATAAATACTATTTTTTTCTTTAAAAACAATGAAATTGTGTACATATATATCACACAAGCACTACTGCATCATTAGTTTAATATGTTTTTATTCCAATTGTCTTTTGTAGACTTATTAAAAAAAAAACATTGAATGATGAATACTTTTTTTGACCGCTGTAGAAATTTTGTCTTTAGAGAAAATTTCATAGAAATTTTGTCTTTAGAGAAAATTTCATAGAAATTTTGTCTTTAGAGAAAATTTCATAGAAATTTTGTCTTTAGAGAAAATTTCATAGAAATTTTGTCTTTAGAGGAAATTTCATAGAAATTTTGTCTCTAGAGGAAATTTCATAGAAATATTGTCTTTAGAGAAAATTTCAAGAAATTTTGTCTTTAGAGAAAATTTCATAGAAATTTTGTTTTTTTAGAGAAAATTTCACAGGAATTTTGTATTTGGTCCCCCATTGCAATAAGCTGTTACTTTAACGATTTCTTTTTAATTGCGTCTACATTATATTGCTGTTTAATAATTGTCTTTCTCCAATGTCAAAAACTTTTCTTCAGTTGACTGATTTGGTTATTAAAAAACCAAAAGAAACGCCTAATTGCCGGTTTAGCCTACTGTCTTTGTCTTCTCTCCACTATAATTACTTCAAAATAACGGTAAAGTCACGCCAAATGATGGTATTTAAAGAGCAAGCAAACCTCCATACAGCATTTGTTTCTTTGGTCATATTCATAAATACTGGCACATGTATAAATCATTCCTGATTTACCATTTCTGGCAAGTTTGTTTCAAAACTTGATTTTTTTTTATGCAGGTTCTAGTGGCACCATCACCACCATACCATACCATACCACCACCACCACCAGCATCGATGGTCAAGTCCGGTTTTTATTTATTTCACTTACGTTTACTTTATATGCCATTTTGGTTTCTTGTTTATCAAGCCTCTGACCATTCCTGCTAATAGTGGCGTTTTTTAGCATTTCCAGCTGTTGTGTGGCGAGCACCCCCTGACTATTTTTAGTCACAAAAGAATCGTTATCAGCCCATTTGCAATTAGTATTCGATTTGCATTCAATTGGTTTTATTTTTTATTTTTTCTTATTTCATTTTTGTTTTACATACTAATTTTTGTGTACATGGGTACTATGTTTTTTTAGAATATTAAAAAACTAAAACAAAGATTGTTGTTGTAGCATTGTGTAGTACACTGAGGCGGCAGCCCTTGTCGAGTCAATTCGGTACGTCAACCGAACCGGCTGCCACACAGTGTTGCCAAATCGAAAAATTATGGAACTTTTGAACGGATAGAGATAAGGACACGAAACTTGACACACTTCATGTTGTTTTCCCATGAGTATGGGCTACACTAGGCTGATCCAGGTCCATAGGCTGATCAATGGGCCTTGAAAGTTGGTCACCTCAATCATGTCAAATTTTGAATTGCTTGGCAAACAGTCAATTATAGGCCTATCAGCTTGATTCTTTTTTTAAGACAGAGCTTCTCAAAACCCTACAAAAAACATGCTGAAATATTGGGTATATCTCTAACGGTTTATGAGTTATTGGAGTTAGGTTAGGTTAGGTTGGAAAGAGGGTGCATATATCAATCCGCCCCATGCCACCTAAGCCAGTAATCGGCTTCGGTAATCTCGAAAAAGAAATTTTTTTAAGCTAGGAATTCCGTGCTACTTACCTATCTCCCGATTTGACTTCTTTAGCCCCTGGAAGCAGCAAATTTTGTCCGATTTGGCTGATGCGGTGTTTTGCATGCGGTGTTCTGTTACCATTTCCAACAACTGTGCGGTCCAAATCTGTCTATAGCCTGATATAGCTCCCACGTAAACCGGTCTCTCGGTCGTCCTTGTTCAATGCCCTTCAACTAAATTTATTTTGTATAAAGTTTTAGCAGTACCCATGGTGGTGAGTTGCCAAGATTCGGCCCGGACGTACTTAGCACACTTTTACTTGTTTTTATTATTTTTTTCTCAATCAACCAACCCACAGGGCATGTCCCCTATGAATGCAATGCATTGCGTTGGCGAATGGAAAATAGGAATTGGAGAGGCAAAAAAGGATGTAGTATTTATTGACATTTGTCCTAAAATTTCTGGATGTTATAGTGGATGGGAAAAACATTAGCCGGTAGTCGATTCCACATACGAACGGTTTGGGCGAAATAAGAATTCTCTCTGTAATGTATTGTCCGGCCCGCTGGCCAATCAATTACAAACGGGTGTAAGTTCCTGGAATGTCTAGTATTTCTGACAAACATCCTTACATCAGCAATAAGAAGATGAATATCGGATGAACATACACCATGAAAGAACCGGTAGAAGAGCGCCAAACAAGCCATATTGTGACGATGGTCAAGGGAGGCAAAAGACTTGGATACCCTACTGTCCCCAATCAACGCCATCCCTCTCCTCCGTGGCATAGATGTTGAGAAGATCAGAAGGAGTGAAGTAATTCTTAATTCTTATTAATGGACATCACTTTGTATTTTCATGCGCAGAACATCAAGAGCTTCTCATTGCTCAACATCTATACCGTTGATAGACAGATATGATCGTAATGGGTCAGCGAATCGTTTCTATGACAACAAACAGCACTGAGTCTTCAGTGCATTAAAATCTACTCGATTCATTCGACCCCACTCAGAAATGGCCGACAAATCCTGGCAGAATGCATCGTCCGTAACCCGCTTCTTGTCCTCAATCTCTTAAATACTCGGTCTATGGTCGAATGTGTATGAATGACAAAGACTACTGTCATCCGCAAATGAGTAGATCGGACTCGATGTCTGACTCAACAGATCGTTGATGAAAATAAGAAAAAGAGAAGGAGAAAGGATAGAGCCCTGTGGTACACTTGGGGTCAATTTATGCTCATTGAATGAAAACCCATCTGCAACTACTGGTATAGCGCGATCTCTGAAATAGCTCGAAATAAATCGAAAGAAGCCACTACCGACACCAAATGTGACAGGCTTTGGTAGTAGTGCACCATTAAACCTAGCCCTATTAAAGCCTTGGAGATATCCAGCGCCACTACCTTACTCTCACCATAGTGGTGGATTGAGCGACTCCAACGTTCCGACAGAAATGTCAGCTATTTAAAGTACGGTAGATGAATCAATTGTCATTGTTGGCACTGTCGTTAGCCGAACATAACAGTCGTTCTGGCATTAAAATATGTCGTTGTGAGTGTGAAAACTCACCAAAAGGCTTGCACATTGCTCTCATGTTTTGAATAGAAAAGCATTGGCAGAATAAATATATAGTGGGAGTCGATGATACTACTTTGAGCTTGCCATTAAATCCGAGAGATCGAGGTCTTCTATCGCCTGCTTGAAATAGTACGGTCTTTCAGGCAGAGATCCGAGCGATCACGGAAAGCGGGAACTGGGATGGTAGCAACGCGAATAAGACGATTAAGGAACATGTGAAGGGCACAGACTTTCTGACATAGGCTTTTCAAGATTGCTTTTAGAATTGTTAACGTGCAACAACAAGCCGATTAGTGGTTGAATCCCGTATTCTCTTCTTCAACTTAACCTAAGTCAACCTTCAACTTTTTAATTTACTATGCTAATTTTACCCTCCGATTCTAACATCGGGAATTATTGATCTTAAACCACATAAAGTATATACATTGGTGATCGGTTTGACGTTCTGGGTCGATCTAACCATTTCTTAGATAAAGCTCCCATCGAAATTTGGAATTTGAGATTGGGAGACATGACATGACATTAGGGGCCTTCTTGGGCATAGTGGGGACTTTTAATAGCTTGCATGGACAGACATGGTGTTCTGGTGGACATGCGGAACCCCCTCTTTTGGATTTGAATTGAAATAAAGCCGAAAGGACGGATTATTAACGCATCACTGGTGGAGGGCTCGATTAGGAAGACTGTGACCATAAGAACTCCGCTCTCTCTGTTTGCCAAGTAATTGGTCATAATTTTTGACCAGAAACTAAGCTGGAGAAGGAACGTCGAGCAAAGGTCAAAAGGAGGCTGAGTGCGTTCTACTCCATTCGCAACCCAATAGGTAGGAGTTGGGGGCCTTGAGTCTGGGATGGAATACTGTATACTTTGTATACTATTCTCGATCACAGGCCTTTGCACCTTTATGTTGGGCGTGTGGTAGCAAACCTCGCGCTCCTCAAGAGGTGGAAAATGCAAATTGCCCATGAGCAATCCATTAAGGAATAGGGGCAAACTTCTCACATATCAATGAATACTGTTTGATTCAAGTTTTAAGCTCAATGATAAGGCGTACCGCAGTGTGACACCTCTTTAAGGAGAAATTTTTGCATGGCGTAGTACCTCACAAATGTCGCCTTAAGAGGGGATAGCCACTGCAAAAATTTTTTTTCTGATATTTTCACCAGGATTCGAACTCAAGCGTTTAGCGTCACAGGCGGACATGCTAATGGTGGGCATTCTTTTCTACTGCAGCTGGGATGGAGATGCGGCGTGGATACATGCTAAAGGTGGCGCGACTGATTATATACCATCGGAGTCTTTCCGTTTTGAGGAGTTTGAAGTCGATTTCCCAAAAAGGGATGTTGTAGCCACATATTCATGTGGAGGTGGCGATTCTCGTCAGGCTCTTATAGGTGAGCAAGCTCGTTCCGGTCCAAAGAACCGATCGCCGCGGGAACAGGTTGGCCATTGGTTATTTAAAGGCGCCAATAACTCGCCTTGTTATATCGAGCATCATATGCACTCAGTATTTGTGCAAGAGCCGGTCCCGCCAGGCTAAACTAAGACCCTACGCTGGCTGCCGCTGATTGTCCGCGACTGCAATTGCAGCTACTCCGTATGGTGAATTCCACTATTCGCAACCTGTGGACGCGTCAAGTAGCACGCAGATAAGCCTTCGTGACAGCAATGAACACCACACAAATTGGACCTCAAAGGGTGTACCCCACCCTTACTGGGAACTTCTGTATACACGCATGTTTCTAAATTGGAAGGGGGCATCGTGGCAGCAGTCTTCATTGATTTTCTTCGTATCAGGGGATCAAATAAGCTTTTGTACGGGTTCAGTGTCTTTTTAGGCGGAGGGCTCTGCGGTCCTGAAGACACTATGGACTATGACAGTGTGTGAACAGCGGCTTGATCAGACTATCACGATATTCGTGGAGAGTCAGGCTGAGCAGAAGTTGTTGCAAAGTTCTTCTTCGTACCATGGGAAAGACTGTCAGGCTCTGCTGGGTGCTGAGTTATCGAGGGTTGAAGGGGAACGAAGCAGCTAATGAGGTGGGTAGCAATGTATCGCTCATTGGCGCAGATCTAGCGAATGAGCGGTGTTCTGTGCTCTGGATTGCACGGTGGTAAAGTCCCTGTGGCCAAGTATTTCTCGGAACAAGACGTCACTAATTCTGGAACTGAGAAAGCATGATTTCAGACTGCTGATAAGAATCCTGACTGGGTCAAGTCTTTGACGTAGCGCTGGACGCAAGAAGAGCAGACTTATGTATCGTTCAAAAAACTACATTTTGCGCATGAACATTCCTTTAAAGAACAGGGACAAACTTCTCACCTATCAATGAGTGCAGTCCGATTCAAGTTTAAGCTCAATGATAAGAGGCCTCCTTTTTATAGCCGAGTCCGAACGGCGTGTCGCAGTGCGACACCTCTTTGGAGAAAACTTTTACATAGCATATTATCTCACAAATTTTGCCAGCATTACGGAGGAAAGCCATCGCTGAAAATTTTTTCTGATGCTCTCGCCAGGATTCGTTCAGCGTCATGCTTACCTCTGCGCTACGGTGGCCTCTTATGCTTCGTGCACGATCACGAAAAGAAGTTGGAGACGATACAGCAATTTTTGTCTCACTGCCACGCAATTGCAAAGAGAAGAGAAAGGATAATTGGTGAAAACCTCTTTCCGGGCCTGGATTCCCTCCAGTCTTATCTTATCAGTTTGGAGTTTTGTAAAGGCCTAAATTGGCTGACTGGACCATACACTCACCGGAAAGTATTTTTTTTTTTCAGTCGCCAAGGTTTTTGCCAAAACCTATCCGATTTGGTTGTAATACGGCACGACGTGTTTTGTTATAACTTCCAACAACTGTGCTGAGTATGGTTGAAATCGGTCCATAACCGGATATAACTGCCATATAAACGGATCTTAAATCATGACTTCTTGAGCCACTAGAGGGCGCAATTCTTATGCGATTTGGCTGAAATTTTGAATGACTTGTTTTGTTAAGACTTTTATTTAACTGTGCTAAGCATGGCTCAAATCGGTCCATAATCCTATATAGCTGCCATATGAACCGATCTGGGGTCTTGACTTCTTGAGCCTCTAGAGTGCGCAATTACTATCAGATTTGGCTGAAATTCGGCATGACGTTTTTCGTTATGAGTTCAACACTGCTAAGTATAGTTCAAATCGGTCCATAACCCTATATAGCTGCCATATGAACTGATCTGGGGTCTTGACTTCTTGAGCCACTAGAGGGCGCAATTCTTATCCGATTTGGCTGAAGGCTTCTCCCATGACCTTCAACATACGTGTCAAATATGGTTTGAACCGGTCTATAGTCTGATACAGCTCCCATATAAACCGATATACCTATTTTACATCTTGAGCCCCTAAAGGGCGCAATTCTTGTCCGAATTGGCTGAAATTTTACACAATGACTTTTACTATGGTCTCCAACATTCAATTCAATTATGCTCCGAATCGGACCATAGCTTGATGTAGCTCCAATACCATAGCAATTCTTTTCAGCTATCCTTTGTTTGCCCAAAAAGAGATACCGGGAAAAGAACTCGACAAATGCGATCCATGGTGGATGATATATAAGATTCGGCCGGGCCGAACTTAGCTCGCTTTTAATTGTTAAATATCCTATTTTGCATGGCGCTATGGTGTATCGGTGTCTTTTTTTCTCTTCTATGGCTAACACAATGGTCCTAAGGTCTTCGAGTGAAGCGGGGTTGCTTGTCGCGAGCCCTGCAACCTGATTTAAACCAAATTCGTCATTCTGTCCTACTTACCTCGCCATATCCATCCGTCTATCGTATGCACCCCAAATATTAAAATAGTAAAGCTAGGCGGTTGAATTTTCATGCAAATACCTACTTCTTCTTAGTGTAGTTGGTAGTGCAAATAGGTCAAATCGATCTATGTTTTAATATAAATGACATCTATTGGTTTTTGTTAATTTAATTTAAATTATTTTGAAAACTACATTTAAAGACAATCAAATGGCTTTAATCAACTGTCCTTAATATTTTTATTACTGCCGCCGAATGGTGGGCTATTAAATTCAATAACAAATGTGACAGTGATTTATTTACCATAGCACTAAAGTCCTATTGATAATTCTCACTTTTCCCTCCAACACATAATGTCAAAGTATGATTTAAAGCTGCATTACTTTTAAACCTTTTGAAATATGGAACATGCGACCGACTGACCGATCACCCAGTCTCACAATTTGCACTTTCTCCCGTTTTACGATTTTCTGTGTTATCTGGGCGTAAGTAAACAACGACAGCAAGCAACAGGGTGAATCAACTTAGTTGAACTCAATTTGAGGTGTATCAGTGCGTATTGTTTTGTAAAATGTATGAGAGTGTTAGTGGCGGTGAGTGGTAGGTGGCAAAGAGAGTTTGGGGGTCTGCCACTCTTACTCTCCCTCACTGTAGTGTTAGAGCTGTTTTATTCTTTTTGCGCACTTAAAAATATCATTTAACACTTCAAGTGTCGTTGTTATTGTTGGTGCTGTTGGTGCGACCAAAACAAAATATCCCAACAAACACATAAAAAAAGGGTACAAAAACGAAAAATTAATGCAAAAAATAAACAAAAAACAATGTATAAACATAAACAAATGATAAGAAAACTCTCACCCATTTATAGTAGGGCTGGGCTGTCTGTCCGCAACCATCAGAGATAATGTGAATGGATGGTGGATAGATGCCTACGACAACAATGCCAATGCTACTTAAGATAAGAAAATTCCCCCCATTATGAAGTGTAAATAAAATATTTCAATTTTTTTTTATTTTTATAACTTTTAATATGCATGATATGATAATAAAACAACACAAATATGTGGCAAATTTAATGTGTATGTATGCATGTATGCATGTGCCGCTCGCTGGATTTGCTTGTGTGATCTTTTGTTTTGTTTTTTTATACCCTCCACCCTACAATGAGGGGTATACTAATGTCGTCACTCCGTTTGCAACACATCGAAAATATTCATCCGAGACCCAACAAAGTATATATATTCTTGATCGTCTTGACATTCTAAGTCGATTTAGTCATGCCCGTCCGTTCACCCGTCTGTCGAAAGCACGCTAAGTTTCGAAGGAATAATGCTAGGCGTTTGAAATTTTGCACAAATACTTCTTATAAGTGTAGGTCGGTTGGGATTTTAAGTGGGCCATGTCGGGCTATGTTTTCATAAAGCTGCCATATAAACCGATCTTGGATTTTGACCTCTTGACGGCGCAATTCTCATCCGATTTGGCTGAGATTTTTTACGAGGTGGTCCGTTATGACTTCCAGTAATGGTGCTAAGTATGGTCCAAATTGGTTCATCTTTTATATAAAATTCGTCCGTCGGCCCGTCTGTCGAAAGCACGCTAACTTTCGAAGGAGTAAAGGAAGGCGTGTAGGTCGGTTGGGATTGTAAGTGGGCCATATCGGTCCATGTTTGATATAGTTGTCATATAAATCAATCTTGGATCTTGACTTCTTGATCCTCTAGACTGCGCAATTCTCATCCGATCCGAGATTTTGTATGAGGTGTTTTGTTATGACTTCCAATAATGGTGCCAAGTATGGTTCAAATCGGTTCATCTTTTATATTAAATTCAATTTATGTTTGTCGGTTTATTTGTTTGTTCCGTATAGACTCAAAAACGGCTGAACCCATTACCTTGAAATTTTCACAGATTATGTAGGTTGGTCTGGAAACATGGGATGTATAATTATTTGATATCGGTAGGGGGGCGGACCCTCCCCTTACCCCAAAAATAAAAGTGGACCGATCGGGACAATATGAGATTCAAGTGAAAGGTATTCAAGAGTAGAGAACGAATTTCATAATAAAAGTTGGGTCCAAGTACCTGGGGGGCCGCCCCAGTCCAAAAACCCCTTAAAATAGATTTATTTGACGATCATGACAATATGGGACTCGAATGAAAGGTATTCGGGAGTAGATTACTAATATGATTAAGAATAGGCTTTATAATTTATTGATAACGGAAGTGGCGGACCCTCCACCGTTACCCAAAATCAAAAGTGGACCGATATGGACAATATGATACCCATATTGTAATGAAAAGTATGCGGGAGTAGAAACGAATCTGGCATACAAGTTCATGTCGAAATATAGGGGGTCACCCCACCCCCACAAAAACGCCCATGGCACATTAGCCAATCACGGATATATAGGACTCGGTTTGAGGAGGACGGACCCTCCTCCTTTACCAAAAACACAACCCAAAATCAAAAGTGGACCGATCGGGTCAATGTAGGTATCAAATGAAAAGTATTGGAATATGGTGTTTAAATTTCAGTCTAAGTACCCATCGTGCCGCCTCAAACCTAAAACTCCCCTAAAAAGACATACTGGACGTTCATTTCAATATGGGGCTCAAATGAAAGTTATTCGGGATTAGATTTCGAATCTGACATACAAAATCAGATCGAAGTATAAGGGGTCACGTCAACCCTCAAAAATGCCATTAGACCCATTATGACTATACAATACAATTTTTTATTTCGGCTCTCAACAACTGTGCCAAGTATGGTACAAATCGATTCATAACTTGATATAGCACCCATATAAACCGATCTCCCGATTCTACTCCTTACGCCTCTAGAGGGCTAAATTATTATTCGATTTGGCTGACATTTTGCATGAAGTCTTTTGTCTTGACTTCCAAAAAGTATGCCAAGTATGGTTCAAAACAGTTTAAAATCTGATATAGCTCCCTTATAAACCTATATCCTGATTATACTTCTTAAGCCCATTGAATGCGCAATTCTTATCCGATTTGGCTGAAGTTTTTTACATTGAATCTGTCTATAATCTTACATAGCTCCCATATAAACCGAACGCCCGATATTACTTCTTGAGCTCTTATAGTGCGCAATTCTTATCCGTTCTCGCTGAAATTTTACACAACGACCTACTATGGTCTCCAACATTCAAAATAAAAGTATGGTCCGAATTGGTCCATAACCTGATAATGCTCCAATAGCATGATATTGGGCGAAGAACTTGACAAATACGTGGTAGAGGGTGTATAAAATCCGGCCCGGCCAAACTTGGTACGCCTTTTCTTGTTATACCCACCATCTGAAGATGGAGGTTTTTTCATTTTGTCATTCCGTTTGAGACACATCGAAATATCCAGTATAGTATATATATTCTTGATCGTCGTAAAAATCGAAAACGACCTAGCCATGTCCGTCCGTCTGTCTGTTAAAATCACGCTACAATCTTTAAAAATAGAGAAATTGAGGTGAAACTTTGCATAGATTCTTTTTTTGTCCATTATCAGGTTAAGTTCGAAGATGGGCTATATCGGTCTATATCTTGATATAGCCCCATATAGACCGATCCGCCGATTTAGGTTCTTAGGCCCATAAAAGCCTCATTTATTATCCGATTTTGTTGAAATTTGGGACAGTGGGTTAAGTTAAGGCGCTCGACATCTTTCTGCAATATGGCCCAGATCGGTTCAGATTTGGATATAGCTGCCATATTGACCGATCTCTCGATTTAAGGTCTTGGGTTCATAAAATGCTCATTAATTGTCCGATGTCGCCGAAATTTGCGACAGTGGGTTAAGTTAAGCTCCTCGACATCTTGCTGCAATATGGCCCAGATGGGTCCAGATTTGGCTATAGCTGCCATATAGACCGATCTCGCGATTCAAGGTTTTGGGCCCATAAAAGGCGCATTTATTGTCCGATGTCGCCGAAATTTGGGACAGTGGGTTAAGCTAAGCCCCTCGACATCTTTCTGCAATATGGCCCAGATCGGTATAGAATTGGATATATCTGCCATTAGACCGATCTCTCGATTTTAGGTCTTGAGCCCATAAAAGGCCCATTTATTGTCCGATTTCGCCGAAATTTGGGATAGTTAGTTGTGTTAGGCTCTTCGATAACTTTCTGCAATTTGGCCCAGATCGGTCTAGGTTTGGATATAGCTGTCATATAGACCGATCTCTCGATTTAAGGTCTTGGACGCATTAAAGGCGAATTTATTGTTCGATTTCGCCGAAATTTGGTACAATGAGTTGTGTTAGGCCCTTCAACATTCTTCTTCAATTTGGCTCAGATCGGTTAAGATTTGGATATAGCTGCCATATAGACCGATCTCTTGATTTAAGGTTTTGGGCCCATAAAAGGCGCATTTATTGTCCGATGTCGCCGAAATTTGGGACAGTGGGTTAAGCTAAGCCTCTCGACATCTTTCTGCAATTTGGCCCAGATCAGTCCAGATTTGGATATAGCTGTCATATAGACCGATCTCTCGATTTAAGGTTTTGGGCCCATAAAAGCCACATTTATTATCCGATTTCACCGAAATTTGGTACAGTGAGTTGTGTTAGGCTCTTCGACAACTTTCTGCAATTTGGCCCAGATCGGTCTAGATTTGTATATATCTGCTGTATAGACAGATCTCTTGAATTAAGGTTTTGGGCCCATTAAGATACATTAATCGTCTGATTTCGCTGAAATTAGGGATAGTTAGTTGTGTTAGGTTCTTCGACATCTCTCTTCAATTTGGCCTACATCGGTTAATATTGGGATATAGCTGCCGAATTTGGTCCAAATCTGACCATATTTTGATATATGGGGGCATAAATTATGAGGAAAGGTGGTTAACATATATACCCGAGATGGTGGGTATTCAAAGTTCGGCCAGGCCGAACTTAACGCCTTTTTACTTGTTATTTATTTGCATAGATATGTGTTTATGGACCTTTAAATAAAAAACAAATCATTTTTTCTTCTGTTGTTATAAAAAAAAACAACCACAAATTAAACTACGCAATAAACACTTTGTTTGGTTGTTGTTGTCAGTCTACGCATAACAAGGGAAAAGTGCAAAAAAATGTTTTTTTAAATAATTTAATGTGTGCTCTAAAATGATTTGAGAAAGCCACTTACAATCGGATTACTAATTGTAGGTGTTGAAAGATTTTGGATGGGTTTCTTAACTGTTAAAATCCACTAACACAGGTATGAGAAAATTTATAAATATTTAATTGCTAATGGATTTCAGTATTGATATTTTGTCTGGTAGGGTGAAGGTTCGCATACACAAAATAATTGGGTTAAATTTTATTATTCATTAAAAAAAAAAATAAAAAAAACGATCTCCCGATTACTGGTTTCAACGACCGACCCATAACATTGACATCGTTTTGTTGTATCAATTTGCAGGAAAGTTGTATCAATTTTGCAGGAAACCCAAACTAAGACATGTCTGGAAGTATCCTTGTATCTATGGGACTGCAGAAAGTTGTCGGTAGATGGTAAATCTCTGTCTGATTCCTTGAATTGTTGCCAGGATTTGGGCATTGTGATTACCTGGTCTAAGGTGGATTTACCAAGTCTAAAGTCGAATTGATAGGGCCCAATTATTTCGTTGACTTAAGATTTCAATCTCTCACAAAGTACGTTCAAGAGTATCTTGTATGCGATGGGAAGGAATGTTATTGCTCTCTAATTGACACATTCCGTCTTGTCTCCTTTCTTACAATATATATACGGGACATCATGCATTCGCCTCATCGTTTTTGGTTTTAAATATATCAGATGGTAACCTATCGACTCCTGCTGCCATGTTATTTTTCATTCGGGTAACTGCTATTTGAACTTCATTCTGACTAGGCAGTATACATTCTATAACATGCAGTATGCTCGTCGCCGCCACTATCGAGTAACATAAGCCGGGAAAAATGTCCTTTCCATATCCAAAGTGCACTAACTGCATATTTTACCAGATTACCTTCTAAACCTCTGCAGGAGGATGCGCCTGTAGCTCGCACTCACGTCCTTCCATTTTCCTTTCCTTGCTACTGGATGTACCTCTCATTTTTCATTTCATTTGCGTCCCATATTTTCAGAATTGATCTGTATATCAAATCCCTTTAGGGTTGACGGCCCTCCAGACACTTGGTCTAACTTTGGATGACATATTCTTTCAAAAATTTGCACCTACTTTTAAATTTCTGATTCGTACTCTACTCCCAAAAACCTTTCTTTCGAGTCCCACATAGTCATGAACGGTACAAGTTTTTCTTTGTGATTCTTTGAAGGTTAGTTCAAAATACTGTCATCCATTTCGTATCCATTTTGGCATCCCTATTTACAAGACTTTAAAAAGCTAACAGAAAGTTTATTGCTCTTTTTGTTTTTTTTTTTTTTTGTTTTTCCTCTCATCCGCTGATATCTAGTGCCCCGAGTTCCTGTATGGATTTATGTTCGCTTACATCAATACAAAGCTACATATGTACATCCATATTCCCTTACTCTCTCTAGCTCTCATGCTTGTATGTTTGTGTGTATATGTATATATGTATATACATAAAACGTATTTAAAAGAAATTATTGCGCTGGTCAGAATTTTAACAAAACATCGTTGGTGAGAACCAGAACATAAAGAACACCAACAACGTGACGACCACATATAGAAACAACAACAAAACAATAACAAAAACTGAAACATAAAAAAATAACAACGCAGTGACCAAAGGTCTTTCCCCCCTCTTTTTATCTGTATTGTGCCATATTTGAGGGAGAAGATGGAGATTATTGCCATATGCCTTCAACCAATTGTGGCGAATGAACAATATCCACGCGCTACAGTGGTTATAATGATGATGATGATGATAGATGTTGTGTCGATGCGAGAAGTCATACAAGTTGAATGTCCAGCTGAATGCACGTGCTTTGTACGTGGTTAACAAATGGCAATAAAAGTGCAAAGAGACATAAAAGGACTTTGAGACAAAGTTTTTGTGTCACAAATGTTTTAAATCTGCTATTGGTATTGGTATTGAGACACAAACAAATTTAAATGTAGATTTAATTTTAAATATTTATTAACAGAAAAAAACATTTGAAAAAACATTTGAATAATAATGCTCGTAAAGTATATACAGGCTAGCTAACACGAAGTGCGACCAATTCAACTGACCACAGTTTTTGTGAGAATTATTTTTTATTAATTCAAATGACAAAACTGTATGGAAATAATCTAAATTTGGGAAATTTCATATAAAAAGTCTATCAGATTGACATCTGGCGAATTTAAGAGCCACTGTGTGGACGAAAAAAAGCGAGGAATGTGATTTTTTAGTCATTCTTTGTTTACACGTGTTTTATGTGACGGCGTCGAATCTTGTTTGTTGGTCCATGGGGTGCAGATTTTTTTTTGTACCATCACCATGGCATTTGGCAATGCAACGATTAGGAATATAACAATTTATAGTGCAATACACAAACATTTTGTTCACTTTGAGGTGTTTAAGTTCGCCAACAATCATACTATTACGCTTGAACTCTATCACGAATAACTTTTTTAAATAAACGCAGAAGCAAATGAGGCATATCTGCCAGTGTGAACTTGGTAACACTTCCTGTCAGCTACCCTGTACGTTTATTATTCTATATCAACAAGTTATTGTTTTAATTGCATTGAAAAAATTCACTTGATTTCTTCATCCACTTGATTGCCATCCGGTACTACGTATTTTTGATCCATGTCACCAGTTCCTTTTTTAATACCCTTTGTAGGTCTTCCTTCAATCTGAAATTAAAAGCAAAAAAATTAAAAATAAGCATTAGAATTTGAAATTAGTGATTAAAGCAAAAAATTAAAAAAAAAAACATTAGAATTTGAATTTAGTCAATAAAGACATTGTTTACACGACTTTTAATTGAAATGATCTGAAGCACTTTTACTTGCATTAGAGTTTAACATCAAACACATTATTTTTGTTATTCTTAAATTGTATGATATATGTGCTTTCAAAGATCTCAGAGCTCAGTAAGATATTAGATATACTGTTCATATTTCTAGACGCTTTTGTAATTATAAATCATGAAATATATGCTAATAATTATTTTTTCCTTTATATTTTCAGGTAAGTTTAACATACCAAGCAATTGTGAATCATTAGAAAATAAGGTAATGAAAAAACTTTTAAAAATACATTTTCTTAACTTTTTATTAAATGTGTGAAAAATGTGCCTTTAAAGAAAATTTCATAGAAATTTGGTCTTTGGAGAAAATTCCATAGAAATTTTGTCTTAAGATTATATTTCAGTGAAGTTTTGACTTTGAATGGCTCTGTCTCGATTTTTATTATTCCCATAAATCCGACATTTATTATCCATTTATTTTGCTGAAATTTGATACAGTGAGTTGTGTTAGACTACTCGACATCCTTCCTCAATTTGGCCCAGATCGGTCCAGATTTGGATATAGCTGCTATATAGACCGACCTCTCGATTTAAGGTCTTGGGTCCATAAAATGCGAAACAGGGGTAAACTTCTCACTTATTAATGTGTGCTGTCCTATTCAAGTTTAAGCTTAATGATAAGGGCCCTCCTTATGATTTTTGCTAAGATCCTCGTGCCGAATATTGCTCAAACCGGTCTTCATCCAAATATACCCCTCATATAGACCGATCTCCGGATGTCAGGTCTCATGCCATTAAAAGCCGCATTTATTGCCCGATTTCGCTGAAATATAACAGAGTGGGTTGTGTTCGACCCTTCGGATTTAAGGTCTCATGCCATTAAAAGCCGCATTTATTGCCCAATTTCGCTGAAATATAACACAGTGGGCTGTGTTCGGCGCTTCAATAGAATCGATGGCACTATCGATACTATCAGTTCTATCGGCAAAGTTATTTTTTTTGTTGTAAAATTTGACAAAAATTAGCGATCCGACACTGAATGTATCCTATAAGATACATTGCGCCTATAGAGGGCGCACATTTCATCCGATTGGGCTAAAATTTTGTGCAATGTTTCTCTTCCCACTTGATTAAATTTGGTTTATTCGATCTGTTCATTTAATATTGCTTCTATATAAATCGATCTCCTGATTTTTATACCCTACACTACTACTGTGGTACAGGGTATTTTAATAATTAGTCCATTTGTTTGTAACACCCAGAAGGAAGAGAGATAGACCCATTAATAAGTATGCCTATGGACTCAGAATCACTTTCCGAATCGCTGTAGCTATGTCTGTCTGTCCGTCCATGTTAATTTGTGTCCAAAGAACAGGTCGCAGTTTTCATCCGGTCGTCTTAAAATTTGGTACAGTCATGTTTTTCGGCCTAGAGACGAAGCCTATTGAAATTGGAAAAAATAGGTTCAGATTTGGATATAGCTCCCATATATATGTTCGTCCAATTTGCAGTAATAACGCAATAAAACGGTCATTTGTTAACCGATTGTCTCGAAATTTGGTAGGACTCTCGACATTTCTGGTTAATTTCTTAGAAATCGTTTCCGATTTAGATATAGATCTCATATATTTTCACTCCTAGAGGCACTACAAGCGCATTTATTGACCAATCTTCCAAAAACTTCGTATAACGCATTCCTCCACGACTGCCACAGTATCTGAGAAGTTTGCTTGAAATCGGTTCAGATTTAGGTATAGCTCCCATATATATGTTCGTTCAATTTTGAGAAATATTGGAGGGATTTTCTTATGACTCTCGACATTACTGGTGAATTTCGTAGAAATCGGCTCATATTTAGATATAGCTGTCATATATGTATATCGCCCGATTTCCACTCCAAGAGCTACTGCAAGGGCATTGTTCGACGGTTTTCAAGCATAAATCGGCCGTAACTACTGCGATTTCGCGTTCGATATTCGTACGAAGTTCATCAATTATCGCTGGCTTGTTGGCATAGACCATCGACTTGACGTAGCCCCACAGGAAATAGTCTAACGGCGTCAAATCATTTCGTTAGATAACATGTTCTCTAAACACTAATGTGCCGGTCTTGATCATCAACGAAGAAGTACGGCCCAATGACGCCACCGGCCCAAAAACCACACCAAATAATATTTTTTTCGCAATGCATTGACGACTCATGGACTATGTGTGGATTACTGTCTGACCAATAACGCATATTTTGCTTCTTGACGAAGCCATTCAGCCAGAAATGAGCCTCATCCTAGCGCTCTTAACATTGAGGCCACTGAACCCGACTGCTGACCCATCTTTTTAGATCCACAGACCCCACACCTGCCGTAATGCATCTTTTAGTAAGTAAGTTATTAATAAACTTTCTTTCTAAAGAGTTGATGTCTAGAAACTCCATCTCCTTCATGATTTGAAAGCATCGTCAATGACAAGATATACCCTCTATGTAGTCGACTAGGTAGTGAAGGGCTGTTTCAGTAGATTTGCGTTTTCTATATGCATGCATGCTTTGCCCTAAGGAATGTTTCTATCAACCTCTTAAAAGTCTTCGGCATAAAGGATGGCAGTCTAATAGGACAAAAATCGTTCGCCTTCATATGGTAAGGTTTTCCTGCTTTCGGAATCCCATCCCACAGGTATATATGATATGCCGACACAAGCAGAGTACCCTAAGCCAAGGAACCAGTCTATCAGACATAGCTTGTAATTCAACTGGTGATACATCATCATGATCTGGCGACTTAAAGGAGTCGAAACTTGCTTATCGCCCAAACGATTTTCGGCTCAGACACAATTTCCCTAATAACCTTCGATGAATGCATATCAGTGACGAGTTCTTCTGGCGCCACGTTGTCCGTTGTCTCACTAGACACTGTCCATACATTCTCTGACTTCTGAATATTACCCACCGTAATTGGCGTCGGGGACAGAATCTTCCTAGAGCCTAGAGGCCTGCAGAATTCTACCCAGGATTTGTTCTGAGCCTTTCTCAGCCCGCCCTTATATTTTTTTAGCTCAGCCTTTTAGATGTCCTCATCATTTGGTCCTCTTGTGGCTTTCGCTTTGTTGAAGAGTTTTCTGCAGTCCTTTTTTAGACCAACCATCTCTGGGATCCACCATGGTGGTCGCTGTTTGCCCCTTGGCTTGGCACTAGGACATGCTGACACAAGCGAATCATTCAGCGGTTTCGTGATTCGCGTGACCGTTATGTCTATATCCGCCGCAGTTTCCACTTCCTTTTCTGGTCTAGAAGGGATGGATGTTCAGAATTTATGCCGAAATTTTTTTTAGGCCAACCAGCTCTGGGATCCACCATGGTGGTCGCTGTTTGCCCCTTGGCTTGGCACTAGGACATGCTGACACAAGCGTATCATTCAGGGCCTTCGTGATTCGCGTGACCGTTATATCTATATCCGCCGCAGTTTCCACTTCCTTTTCTGGTCTAAAAGGGATGAATGTTCAGAATTTATGCCGAAATTTATCCCATTCCGCCATTCTTCTGTTTAGCCTAGGGACGACTTCTGCGGTATTTTCTCCAAGGCTGAAACTAATATAACCATGATCAGAGAAGCTGTGGTCATCCAACACTTCCCAGTCGCGTATTCTTGCAACTTTAGGTATGGCCACAGATAAGATTGATATAAAAGAATGGCTTTTACAAAAGTTTCAGTCTCCGACAAAAAGTTTCAGTCTCCGACGAACCACAAATCCTTGGCCAAATTTTTATTGCATTTTTTACTGCACCTTCTTTGTACAGAGTTCCGTTATTCCTGATGTAGATTCGCAAATCATGATCCTTAATTCATTTGTTGTGTCGTCAACATTTGGGGAGTCCTTCAACATTTCAGAGTTTTGTAATTTCGACAAGCGGGGGTTAATGGCCCATCTCCTCAACCATGTTTTAATAGTTTGGTTGTGGATTTCGCAACACAAGTCAGTTTACTACTTTGAACGGTTGTTAAGGCAGCTACCCCCAACTACCTTCTGGGAGAGACTAAGATGGGGCCGGAATTTTCCAAGTTTAAATTACTAAGAACCGTTGCTTGGTCGCCTACATCCCCTCGTCTTGGAAATTGGATTGAAATTTTGTCTTTAGAGATAAATTTTCGACCTAGTTTTTCGGTTTGCGTCAGAAGGCCACCGTGGCGCAGAGGTTAGCATGTCCGCCTACAACGCCTGGGTTCAAATAGAAGCGTGAACTTCAGAAAAATTTTCACCGGTGGTTTTCCCCAGCCATGTTACCAAGTGGTGTCGCTTATCGGCACACGGCATAAAAAAGGAGGTCCCTTATCATTGAACACTAATCGGACTGTACTCATGGATAGAGAGAGAAGTGTCCCCTGTTACTTAATTGAATTTTCATGGAAAATTTAGTAGAAGTAGTAGTCATTACATACTTTTTGAAGATTTTTTCAAACTTCTAGTTTCAGGTTAAGTTTAGTTTTTATACCCACACCACAGGATGGGGGTATACTAATCTATTCATTCCGTTTGTAACACCTCGAAATATGCGTCTAAGACCCCATAAAGTATATATATTCTTGATCTTCTCGACATTCTGAGTCGATCTAGCCATGTCCGTCCGCCCGTCCGTCTGTCGAAATCACGATAGCGGTCGAATGCGTGAAGCTAGCCGCTTCAAATTTTGCACAGATATTTAATATTGATGTAGGTCGTTGGAGATTGAAATGGACCATATCGGTTCAGATTTGGATATAGCTCCCATATAAACCAATCTCCCAATTTGACTTCTTGATCCCCTGGAGGCCGCAATTTTTGTTCGATTTGGCTGAATTTCACATAGGTTAGGTTAGGTCAGGTAGAAAAAGAGGGTGCAGATATTAATCCGCCCCTTGCCACTACGGACATACACCTAAGCCAATAATTGGCTTGTTGTGCGCTCTAAAAACTATAAACTATAGCCTCGTCTTCTCACGATCTGGATCCCCCTACAGGATTTTCGCCGTTCTACCGACCGTTTCGCTGTTCCACAAAGTTGCCTGCGCATTCGTCGCCCACTCCCTTTACTCGAACTGCGTCAACCCGAAAGGCTTAGGGTTAATCAAGTTTATTGACGGCAGTTCTCTGGCCTTCACTGCCAAATCGTCTCCCCTTTTATTTCCCCTTACTCCGTTATGGTCCGGCACCTAAACAATACGGATTTTCCCATCCTCAGAGACTGTTCGTGGCCTTACCGTCCTGGTTGTTATTGCCCTTATGGCAATTTTTCTGTCGGTAAAGATGTTCAAACTCGACGTCCTCGCGTTAGCACCACACCACTTCACGTATTCCGTGATCGCCCGGATCTCCGCCTGCCGGGCGTATTATGGTCAGGCAGTCTAAAACAGATCTCAGTCCCTGGGTTCTCAATGTAATCCCCCAGGCTCACTCTGTCCACTAGCTTTGATCCATACGTGTAACATGATTTTTCAGATGGCAATACTAGGGTTCTGTCAATCCAAGACTGTGCCGATGGCAGCAGTGCGTCGCACTCAAATTCAAGGTTCATCTCAGGTATCCCATCGGAAATTTTGCACATAGTGTTCTGTTATGGCTCTCAACAACTGCGCCAAAAACCGTCCATATCGGTCAAGAACCTGATATATTGTAGCTCCCATATGAGCCGATCTCCAGATTTGATTTTTGAGCCCCTGGAGCCTAAATTTTTGTCCGATTTTGCTGAAATTTTGTACAAATTGTTCTGTTGTAACTTTCAACATCTTTGTCAAGTAAGGTCTAAATCGGTCTATAACCTGATATAGCTCCCATATAAACCGATCTCCCGATTTCCTTTCTTGAGCTCCTAGAAGCCTCAATTTTCATCTGATTTGACAGAAATTTTGTGCATAGTGTTCTGTTATGACTTCCATCATCTGTGCCAAGTACGGTCTAAATCGGTCTATAACCTGATATAAATCCCATATAAACCGTTCTCCCGATTTGATTTCTTGAGCCCCTGGAATCTGCAATTTTTATCCGATTTGGCTGAAATTTTGCACATAGTGTTCTGACTTTTTAAAACTGTGCCAAGTATGGTCCAAATCGGTCTATAACCAGATATAGCTCCCATAGTTTAGGAGAATCCATGGTGGTGGGTTCTAAAGATTCGGCCCTGCCGAACTTAGCTCGCTTTTACTTGTTTTCTTTGATAGGAAAGATTTCTAATAACAGTAAGGCAACTTTGAAGTTTAGTAAATCCTCATAATTTCTTAGTTACTCTCGCTTTCGTTATTCTTTTTAAAATAATAACTTTCTAGGGAATGGGCACAAATAAATCTCCTCATGGCCTTAAATGTGTCACAATTTGACCGCTAATGAAGTAGGAAAATATTTCAACCTAAACACAGACTTGTCTAGGCTTACAATCGACCATAATATCTCATCCCAAAAAAAGAGCATCACCTGCTTGCTCATATTTAGATACCTTTTGTAGTCTACATCTACAACACGTCAAACGTTCAATAACGGTTAACGTTATTACACAAACTTTCGAGTTCAGTGACCAAAAATTCATAACCCACTACACACAACAAAATAAAGGCGAACAAAAAAAACGCCGGGAAGACACATCAACGTTGTGCTTTATTTACGTCCAAGTTTATTGACATCGTCGTAATTCGGCAATTGTTTTAACGATGCTACCAAAAGCATCGACAAATACGCCGTATCGTCTACCACCTACTCCGAGTTCCTTTCAACGCCCCCACCATATCACGAGGTAAACCGTCGCGATTTTGTTGTGCTGTTTGCGGATTAGCAGCCATTGTGCAATTCGAATAAAAATTTTAAATTGCGCCAAAGTTCAGTCACCACAAGTGATGAATAACAACAAAACAAAAGCGAATGTTTCAAATATTTTGTTATGACTGGCATCGTCGTAATTCATACACATTCGTTAATGGAGCATTGAGAGTAGGGAAGAGGAGCTGCAATGACAAAAATTAGATAGCAACACAAATATATATGAAAATTACAAGAAAAAATTTTTTGAAATTTTCTTTGATGAAAAAAATTTATGTCAAATGTTCTCTAAAGACAAAATTTCTATGAAATTTTCTCTAAAGACGAAATTTCTATGTAATTTTCTCTAAAGACAAAATTTCCATGAAATCTTATATATAAAAATCAAAAACTGCTGAACCGATTACCTTGAAATGTTCACAGGTTGCGTAGGTTGGTCTGGAAGGAAACATAGGCTATATAATTTTTTGATATCGGACTGGGGAACGGACCCTCCCGCTTACCCCAAAAAGTACTATCCAAAAATAAAAGTGGACCGATCGGGGCAAAATGGGATTCAATGAAAGATATTCAGGAGTGCAGTACAAATTTCATATTAAAAATTGAGTCCAGTTAACTGGGAGGCCGCCCTAACCCCAAAACCCCATAAAATGGGTTTATTGGACGATCATGACAATATGGGACTCAAATAAAAGGTATTCGGGAGTAGATTATAGATTACATGGGCTGGAGGGAGAAACAGGCTTCATAAATTGTTGATATCGAAAGGGGCGGACCCTCCCCCCTTAGCCCAAAAGCACCACCCAAAATCAAAAGTGGACCGATATGGCAATATGGGTATAAAATGAAAGGTATTGAAGAGTAGAATACGAATATGATATTAAAAATTGGGTCCAAGCACCCAGGAAGTCGCCCTAACCCCAAAACTCCTTCAAGCACAGTAATTGAACGTTCATATCAATATGGGATTCAAATCAATGGGATTTGGGAGTAGATTACGAATCTGGCATACAAAATCAATTTGAAGTATAGGGGGTCACACCAAACGCTCCAAATGGTCCGAGTAATGGGAGGTCGCCCCACCACCAAAAACCCCCAAATGGGTACATTAGCCGCCCATGGCTACATGGGACTCAAATGAAAGGTATTTGGGAATAGATTAGGAATATGATATTCAAATTTGCGTTCAGTTCTAGGTGCCGATTTTTCGCCTAAAAAATACGTCTAATAGATTTATTGACGTATGGGACTGAAATGAAAGCTATTTAAGAGTAGAAAACGAATTTGATATCCAATTTTGGAGCCAAGTGTTGGCGGATACACCTTAAAGCACCTCTTATACTGAACTTTATTTCCGACTATGGCAACATGAAGCACAAATCAACGGTATGAAGAAACGAATTTGATATCTATTTCCAAGGCAAAGAACCAGTGCCCGCCCAGCCTCAAAACACCCTCCAAACGGTTCACGTTTACCGACTATGGCAATATGGGGCTCAAATAAAAGGGATTTAGGAGTGAAGCACAAATTTAATATCGATATTTGAGTCGAAATGTCTGAAGTGCCATTCATCCCCTAAAAAGCACCCAAATTTTCAAAAAAAAAAACAGATCTCGGAGATTGGTAATGGGATTCGTTCGAATTTTTTTTGCACTTACAGTCACCTAAAACAAAACATGGTTTCTATTGTTGGGGTGGGGTACCTCGGGGCCACCCAAAACCTAGCAAATGGATATATAGACCAATCACGACAATATAGGGCTCAAACGAAAGTTGCTTGAGAGAAAAAAACGAATTTGATATCCAATTGAAGAGCCATGTGTTTGGGGGTCGCCTAACCTCAAAATACCTTCCTTATCGGACGTATTTACCGACCCTTGCAATATGTGACTTCTATAAAAGCTGTTTGGCAGAAGAGTACGAAATTGGTACTCAATTTTGGGACAAAGACCCTGGGGTCCACTCTACCCTCAAACAGAACTTATTTACCGTTCATGCCAAAATGGGGCTCACATAAAATGTATTTGAAAGTGGAGCACGAAACTTATATTTACTCTAAGGATCAAGTGCTTGGGTGGCCATCCCACCCCGTAACCGGAAATATTTAAAAAGTGGTAATATAAGACTCAAAGAAAGGCTTGGGAGTAGAGTAAAATTTTTCTCATGAACCCAGCAGGGGAAACATTCTTACACATCAATGAGTGCTTTCCGATTCAAGTTTAAACTCAATGATATGGAATTTTTTTTAAAGCCAAGTCCGAACGGCGTCCGGCATTGCGACACCTCATTGGAGAGAATTTAAATGACCATGCATGGCTTGGTAACTCGCAAATTTCGCCAGCATTAAGAGAGGATAACCACCGCCTTAAATTTTCTCGCCGAGATTCGAACGCAGGCGTTCAGCGTCATAGGCGGACATGGGCTACAGTGGCACGAATTCGATATCCACATTCAGGGCGAAGTGTCCCCACCCCAAATAGACCTTAGAGAGTTAAAGGAGGCGCAGCGGAGCGGGCCCGGTTAGCCTAATGTTCTCTAAAGAAAAAATTTCCTGAAATGTTATCCAAAGACAGAATTTCCACGAAATGTTCTCTAAAGACAAAAATTTCTATGAAATTTTCTCTAAAGACAAAATTTCTATGAAATTTTCTCTAAAGACAAAATTTCTATGAAATTTTCTCTAAAGACAAAATTTCTATGAAATTTTCTCTAAAGACAAAATTTCTATGAAATTTTCTCTAAAGACAAAATTTCTATGAAATTTTCTCTAAAGACAAAATTTCTATGAAATTTTCTCTAAAGACAAAATTTTTATGAAATTTTCTCTAAAGACAAAATTTCTATGAAATTTTCTCTAAATACAAAATTTCTATGAAATTTTCTCTAAAAAAAAATTTCTATAAAATTTTCTTTCAAAACAAAATTTCTATGAAATTTTCCCGAGAGACAATATATCAATGATGGTTTCTATGAAATATCGGTGTTAGTTGACATCACTGAATTCTCTTGTTAGTCAGTTGAGACGATTGTTTCTATTTTTGTGTTCTTTGTCATTTTTTGCGGATTTGAACATCAAAGTATTTATCAGCATTTTCTAAATGAAAAGAAAACAAACATTTGACGTTGTCGGTATTAAGAGAAGGAAAGAACAAAACAAAAAAATCGAATAAGCAATTGTCACCATAAACCTTTTATTATTGTTTTACACTTTAACGTGTAAACATATGGCGTGGCTGATGACGACTTAAGCATTAACAAAAAAAATGTTGATTACTTGGCGAAATTACGTCTACAGTTTCAAGGTTGCTCAATGTTAACACCAGTATCAATGGTCATTTTTATTTTGCAATAACATTTTGTCTTATTTTGCTTGCTTTGTAGTTTTTTTTTTTTTTTTGAAAATTGAGAATCACGTGAGAGCAACCAAACAATAAGAAACTTGTCTTATTAATTATCATTTGAGTTCTTTTGATATTTTCATTATCGTCTTTAGTTTGAAAAGAGGATGCGGATATTATTAAGGTGCATGCCACTATGGACATACACCTATGCCAGTCGTTGTGGTTTTAACCACATTTTCATGTGGAGGTGGCGATCCTCCTCAAGCTCCTGTAGGTGAGCAAGCTCGTTTTGGTCCAAAGGACCGATCGCCACGAGAACATGTTGGTCATTGGTTATTTAAAGCCGCCAATAACTCACCTTGTCATATCGAGTATCATAGGCACTCAGTATTTGTGCCAGAGCCAGTGCCACCCGACCTCTCACTGAGACTCTCCGTTCGATACTGCTGATTGTCCGCGACTGCCATTGCAGCTACTCCGTATGGGGAATTCCAATATCCGCAACATGTGGATGCGCTCGGTGGCTCGCAGCTAAGCTTCTCGTGATAGCATGTTCCAGCTTGTATGGAGCTCATAGCTATCCTGTTCTGGGATATCAGTAATCGGCTTGTTGTGCGCTTTAAATACTAAAAAGTATTCTCGAAAAAGAAATGCTGGTTACAGTATCTCTAATTGTTTCTGATACCATGCCCGTAAGTTGGTTCATGTCTGGTATAGTATCCCCATCTATGTTTCGGCGTTAGTTAGCCGCGAAAACCGGCCAATGATATAGGAAATATTTCAACGTCTCATTTTCTTCCCCACATGGCCTACACATGCCTCACCACATAAGTGACCTCGTAGTCCTATGTGTCCCGTTATGATACCGAAAGCTATAGTGAGCTCCTTTCTACTTCCTATCAGTAATAGTCTAGTCGACGATCCGGATATCCCCATAGGATTTTCGTTGTCGTACCGGCCGTTTCGCTGTTGCACAGCGTTGTTACATGCGCTGTCATCTCGCACGTCGACCCGAAAGGCTTCGGTTTTTCCATGTTTAATGACGGCAGTCCTGTGGCCTTCACTACCAAATCCTCTACTCGCTTATTCCCCCTTTCTCCGCTATGGCCCGCCGCGGACAATGCGGATTTTGCCATCCTCAGAGAAGGCGTTAATCTCCTTCTTACACTCCAGGACTGTTCCTGACCTTACCTTCCTGGTTGTTATTGCCCTGAGGGTCAATTTGCTGCCCATAAAGATGTTCACACTCGACGTCCTCGCGTTGACACCACACTACCTCAGGCATTCCATGATCGCCTGGATCTCCTCCTGCAGGACGGTATTATGGTCAGGTAGTCGGAAACAGATCTCAGTCCCTGTGTTCGCAATGTAGACTCCCAGGACCACTTTGTCCTATAGCTTTGGTCCATCCGGATAGCGCGATCTCCCAGATGCCTCGGACGCGACCTAAGACAGCACTTGAGGTAGAGAGCGAGGCGCTGTCGCCAGCGGCACAGTCTTGGATAGACGGAACTCTGGTATTGCCATCTGGAAATTCACCTATACAATAAGTTTTTGCACCAGCTAATCTGACTTCCACATGTGGGCCAAATGTCTAGGCAATTCAAGGCAATATGGTACTCAATGAACTGGTGTTTGATGCCAATTGAGGACGTCTTTCTAGCACCATTATATAACCAAATATTATTTGACCAAACATATTTAGAAGTAGAGTATGACTGTAAGATCGGAATATTGCAGCGAAGTGTCGAAAAAAAACCGTTTTATTGGCGAAGTAAAGGGTGACTTTGTAAGAGTTATAGGAAAGTTAACAAAACACATAGAATTCAGAATTTAATTAATGCGCATTTTATGGGTCCAAGAACTTAAATCAGGAGATCGATATACAGTCAATCAAAAAGTTTACGTACACTTGTGTTTGGCAAATAAAATGCCTGTATTCGGAACATACATACATAAAGAAGCACATAATTATTTTTTGAAAACTAACAAAGATTTTCATTACTTTTGTATATCATGGGTCCTCTTTTTGATGTGGCAACTGTTCCTAATCGTCGATTCACGCTTTTAACCAGAATCTGGGTGTCGATTTCTCCTGTATCGGCTCACTCTTCTCATAAAGTCGGCTATGAGAAGATGAAATTTTGAGTTCTTCTCAGGTTCGATCGATTCTTGTCAAATGCTTATGCGGCCACAAAAAGCTCTAAGCAATCACTTCATTTTCATTCTCGAACTCTATAAGCCGTATTTTTTAGGTCAACGGTTGGTTGAAAATAAAATTTGCTTCAATTTTTTCACTTTCTTTTCGCACTTGGTACCAAATTATTGACCAATTGATGAGTCCGATAAGGTTTAGATAAGTATTTGTATCCATTTTTTCCACGTTATAAACTAGTTAACCAAAGCCAGGGCACCCCAAAACATATGGAGGTAATGTCATGGTTTAACGATGAAATAATATTTTTATACCCACTACCATAGGATGGGGGTATACTAACCTAACCTAATATAGCCTTTCCGTTCGTAACACCTCAAAATATAGATCTGCGACCCCATAAAGTATAAATAGTCTCGATCGCCTGGACATTTTTAGTCGATCTAGCCATATCCGTCCGTCTGTTGAAATCACGATAGCGGTCGAACGCATAAAGCTAGCCGCTTGAAATTTTGCGCAGATATATCTTATTGATGTAGGGGAATAGCAAATGGGCCATATCGGTTCAGATTTGGATATAGCTCCCCTTTTCGACCGAGCTCCCAATTTTACATATTTAGCTCCTAGAAACCGCACTTGAAATTTTGCATGTAGTGTTCTGTTACGACGCCCAACAACTGTGCCAAGTACGGTTCGCATCGGTGTTTAAACTGGTATAGCTCCCATATAAACCGATCTCCCGATTTGAATTCTTGAGCCTCTGGAAGCTGCAATTTTTGACCGATTTGGCAAAAATTTTGTAGATAGTTTTCTTCTATGACGTTGCGCAGATATATTTTATTGATGTAGGGGAATAGCAAATGGGCCATATCGGTTCAGATTTGGATATACCTCCTCTATCGACCGAGCTCCCGATTTCACATATTTAGCCCCTAGAAACCGCACTTGAAATTTTGCATTAGTGTTCTGTTACGACGCCCAACAACTGTGCCTAGTACGGTCCAAATCGGTCTATAACCTGATATATCCCCCATATAAGCCAATCTCCCGATTTGAATTCTTGAGCCCCTGCAATTTTTGACCGATTTGGCTAAAATTTTGTAGATAGTTTTCTTCTATGACGTTCAACAACTGTGCCTAGTACGGTTCAAATCGGTTTATAACCTAATATAGCTCCCATATAAACCGATCTCCCGATTTGCCTTCTTAAGCCCCCTAAAGCTGCAATTTTGACCGATTTCGCTAAAATTTTGTAGATAGTTTTCTTCTATGACGTTCAACAACTGTGCCTAGTACGGTCAAAATCGGTTTATAACCTGATATAGCCCCCATATAAACCGATCTCCCGATTTGACTTCTTGACCCTCTGGAAGCCGCAATTTTTGTCCGATTTGGTTAAAACTTTGCAGCTGGTGTGCTGTTACGACTTCCCACAACTGTGCCAAGTACAATCCAAATCGGTGTATAACCTGATATAGCACTTATATAAACCGATCTCCCGATTTGACTTCTTGAGCCTCTAGAATTTTTTAACGGTTTGGCTAAAACTTTGCAGAGGGTGTTCTGTTACGACTTCCCACAACTATGCCAAGTACAATCCAAATCGGTGTATAACCTGATATAGCTCCCATATCAACCTGATATATTTAGCTTCCATATAAACCTAGTATAGCTCCCATATAATTTTGTACAACAAATGTGCCAAGTATGGTTGAAATCGGGCTATAACATAGCTTTATAAACAGATCACCCGATTTGAATTCTTGAGCCACAGAAAGCCGCACTTTTTGTTCGAAAAATTTTGCGTATAGTGTTCTGTTACGACTTCCAACAACTGCGCCAAGTACGGACCAAATCGGTCTATAACCTGCTATAGCTCCTATATAACCGAATTTCGGTTGACTTCTTGAGCCGTTGCAAATGCAAATTTGCCCATGAAAATTCCACTAAGGAACAGGGGCAAGCTTCTCACATATCGATGAGTGCAGTCCGATTCAAGTTTTAAGCTCAATGATAAGGGGCCTCCTTTTTATAGCCGAGTCCGGACGGCGTGCAGCAGTGCGACACCTCTTTGGATAGAAGTTTTTCATGGCATAGTACCTCACAAATGTTGCCAACCATTAGGAGGGGAAAACCACCGTTGAAAATTTTTTCTGATGGTCTTGCCAGGATTCGAATCCAGGCTAACCTCTGCGCTACGGTGGCCTCCGAGCCCTAACAAATCGCAATTTTTGTCCGATTTGGCTAAAATTATGCACATAGCGTTCTGTTATGACTTTCAACAACTGTGCCAAGTACGGTCTATAACCTGGTATAACCCCCATATAAGCCGATTTCCCGATTTGACTTCCTTAGCCCTTGGGAGACGTACTTTTTGTCCGATTTGGCAAAAATTTTGCACATAGTGTTCTGTTATGACTTTCAACAAATGTGCCAAGTGTGATTGAAATCGGGCTATAACCTAACATAGCTTCCATATAAACCGATCTCTCGATCTGACATTTGAGCCCCTGGAGGCCTCAATTTTTGACCGATTTGGCTATAATTTTGCATGAAGTGTTCTGTTATGATTTCCACCAACTGTGCCAAGTACGGTTGACATCGTTCTACAACCTGATATAGCTCCCATATAACCCAATTACCCCATCAAACACAACGACCACTTGTTAGAAAGAGGCACTTCTTAACTTTCAGAAAACCTTGGCGATACTGCTTAAATACCACAAACTCTTCCAGCAACGGCGTGCCGATATCTAGTGCATCGGAAATTCTTCCCTTAGAGTTGGAAGCAGGCCTCTAACTAAACCTGTGCATTTTTTTTTGTGGGTCATAAAAATAAATAACTCTCGGCCATAATTGCATTTTCAAATAAATTGTGCTTTTATAGTTGCGTCCGTTCCACATTTTCATTCGCACCCACTAACATTTTGGCTCTGGTCTTTTTGCACATTTTATGTAAAATTATTCTTCCATAAACTGTGTGAAAATAGTATTAAACATCTTTTTGCTAAAGTGCAACAGCAACAAAAAAAAAAAAAAGCCATTACATATGGTTTTGTTTTCATTATGAAACACGCGAGTAATCAATAAATTTGAATGCGCTAATGAAGCAGGGGAACAAATTGGAGGCCGTTGCCCGGCCCACTTGATGGGTTAGGTTGCTTGCTTCCATGCAATTCATGCATGTTGTTTTTGTTTTTTTTTGTTTATTCTTCATCAGCATATAAAAAGTTGTTAAATTAAAAAAAAAAAAAACTACGATTAACATCCGGTGTGGTGTGGCGATCGCATATTGAATTTTTATTAACCAACCATCTGTCATCGGGAAGATCCTTCTCAACATGTGAAGTATTCGTCCGTTAACACTGCAAGTCATAAATCGTGAGGTGTTTTTCAAAGGTTATATATTTTTATGTCTGCTGCGCACATAAATTATAATAATCGTATTATCTCTCATCTTTCATCTAGACAATTTGTAAATTAGTTTTTGTTGAAATAGAATATTGTTATTTTTATCGCTACCTTGAAATGAATTTGTGTGCGTAAGCCTCTAGTTTTTTTTTTCTTTTGTTAATGTTACACGAAAGTGTCAATGCACACGTGGCTAACACTGGAAAAAATAGAATATTTAGTCCTTCTGACCCTGTAAAGTGTTTATAAGGGAGGGAAGAACTTGTGCTTAAACAATAGTCCTGGCAATGCTGAAGGTTGACATCTATCTTTAACATCTCAGGATCTCGTAATGATGACTGATCCGCTTGCCGCTTCTAGTCTTAAATAGTTCAGCTGGCAACTCATCGCCTCCTGCTGCCTTGTTCTTTAGTGGTATTACTGCCATGCAGACTTGATTTTGACTATACGATATACATTCTATACCCTAATCAGTGATTAGGTCCTCTTATCACCGCCATTATCGGATACCAGCAGCTCAGAAAAATGTTTTCATATCCCAAGAACACTTTTTGTATCTTTTACCAGATTACCCTTCTTTGCTCCAGCAGGAGGTTTGAGCCAGTACCGAAACCATTGGTTTGATGACTGATCCGTTTCCCGCTTCTAGTCTTAAATAGTTCAGCTGGCAACTCATCGCCTCCTGCTGCCTTGTTCTTTAGTGGTATTACTGCCATGCAGACTTGATTTTGACTATACGATATACATTCTATACCCTAATCAGTGATTAGGTCCTCTTATCACCTCCACTATCGGATACCAGCAGCTCAGAAAAATGTTTTCATATCCTAAGAACACTTTTTGCATCTTTTACCAGATTACCCTTCTTTGCTCCAGCAGGAGGTTTGAGCCAGTACCGAAACCATCGGTTTGATGACTGATCCGCTTCCCGTTTATAGTCTTAAATAGTTCAGCTGGCAACTCATCGCCTCCTGCTGCCTTATTCTTAAGCGGTATTAGTGCCATGCAGAGCTGATTTTGACTATACGCTATACATTCTATACCCTAATCAGTGATTAGGTCCTGTTATCACCGCCACTATCGGTACCAGCAGCTCAGAAAAATGTTTTCATGTCCCAAGAACACTTTTTGTATCTTTTACCAGATTACCCTTCTTTGCTCCAGCAGGAGGTTTGAGCCAGTACCGAAACCATCGGTTTGATGACTGATCCGCTTCCCGTTTATAGTCTTAAATAGTTCAGCTGGCAACTCATAGCCTCCTGCTGCCTTATTCTTAAGCGGTATTAGTGCCATGCAGAGCTGATTTTGACTATACGCTATACATTCTATACCCTAATCAGTGATTAGGTCCTGTTATCACCGCCACTATCGGATACCAGCAGCTCAAAATAAATGTTTTCATATCCTAAGAACACTTTTTGTATCTTTTACCAGATGACCCTTCTTTGCTCCAGCAGGAGGTTTGAGCCAGTACCGAAACCATCGGTTTGATGCCTAATCGCTCACTTCATTCCTTTTTCTCTTCTTTCAGCTTCCGTGCAGTGTCAATTTCATTATTAGACTTTGGTTTCACTTCAAAATGCCTATTTTCAATAATTTTCTTTTCGACATAAACAAACTGCATTTTTTTCGGTGTTGAAATGTGCGTTCACGTATATTTGTTCAATTTTTCTTTTTTACTCAGACATTGTTCCTACATCACTAATATAGCCGTCATATCCATGTACATGAACATATATAATGTATACTTTACATAGTATAACAAGCATCGCTTCATGGCCTTTGTATTTTTTTTTCTTGCTGGGGAAATTCCTCTGACGTGTTGTGTTCTGCTATTCGTTCTTTTCCTTTTCTGTAACTGTAGAAATACTTCTGTATCCGTGTTTAGTGGCTAATAACCTTTGAATAGGTATGCCAATGATTGAATCATAGGATTATTTTTTTATACCCTACACCACCACTGTGGTACAGGTTAGGTTAGGTAAGAGTGGCAGTCCTTTACAGACTCACTTAGACAATTTTAAGGCCATTGTGATACCACAGTAGCGACAGACCAAGGCTTCTGGCGGGAATCGTACCCACGACCCCTGCACTGGTAATCCAAGCACGCTACCAACTCGGCGCCCTAATGTGGTACAGGGTGTTATAATTTTTGCATTTGTTTCCAACGTTAAAAAGGAGAAGAGCTAGACCCATTGATATCAAGTCACTTTTATGGCCCAACGCTATTGTTGTTAAACAAAATCGGATCAGATTTAGAAATAGCGTTGTCGGCTGTAGTAGCCACAATTTCGATCCGTTCTTTACAAAATTTTGTATGAGATGTTTTATTTGACATCCCAAATGTCAAATTCGTGACTCCACCGAAAATTTCAAATTTTCGCATGAAATCTTTAAAATGGCTGTATCTCCTAAACTATGCGTCCTAGAGGGAAATGGGCCTTAATTCGTGACTCCACCGAAAATTTAAAATTTTCTCTATGAAAAAGTTTCAAATAAAGGGTGATTTTTTTGAGGTTAGAATTTTCATGCATTAGTATTTGACAGATCACGTGGGATTTCAGACATGGTGTCAAAGAGAAAGATGCTCAGTATGCTTTGACATTTCATCATGAATAGACTTACTAACGAGCAACGCTTGCAAATCATTGAATTTTATTACCAAAATCAGTGTTCGGTTCGAAATGTGTTCAAATTTTGACAAATTTTGTTCAGCGATGAGGCTCATTTCTGGTTGAATGGCTACGTAAATAAGCAAAATTGCCGCATTTGGAGTGAAGAGCAACCAGAAGCCGTTCAAGAACTGCCCATGCATCCCGAAAAATGCACTATTTGGTGTGGTTTGTACGCTGGTGGAATCATTGGACCGTATTTTTTCAAAGATGCTGTTGGACGCAACGTTACGGTGAATGAACACATTTCGAACCGAACACTGATTTTGTTAATAAAATTCAATGATTTGCAAGCGTTTCTCGTTAGTAAGTCTATTCATGATGAAATGTCAAAGCATACTGAGCATCTTTCTCTTTGACACCATGTCTGAAATCCCACGTGATCTGTCAAATACTAATGCATGAAAATCCTAACCTCAAAAAAATCACCCTTTAGCTGTATCTTCTTAACTATGCATCCTAGAGAGAAATGGGCCTTAATTCATGACTCCACCGAAAATTTCAAATTTTTGCATGAACATTTTAAAATGGCTGTATCTCTGCGTCCTAGAGGGAAAAGCGCTTTAATTCGTGACTCCACCGAAAATTTAAAATTTTCTCTATGAAAAGTTTCAAATGGCTGTATCTCCTAAACTATGCGTCCTAGAGGGAAATGAGTCTTGATTCGTGACAACACTGAACATTTCAAATTTTCGGATGAAAACTTTAAAATGGCTGTATCTCCTAAACTATGCGTCCTAGAGGGAAATGGGCCTTAATTCGTGACTCCACCGAACATTTCTCAAAATTTCAAAGGTTCAGATTCGGATATATTGGGCTGCCCAAAAAGTAATTGCGGATTTTTTAAAAGAAAGTAAATGCATTTTTAATAAAACTTAGAATGAACTTTAATCAAATATACTTTTTTTTAAAACTTTACTGATAACTGACAGAAGAAAGAATGCAATTACAGAGTCACAAGCTGTGAAAAAATTTGTCAACGCCGACTATATGAAAAATCCGCAATTACTTTTTGGGCAACCCAATAGTTCCCACATATGTGTATATTTAATCCTATATGGCTTTTCAGGGCTGTAGAAGCCCAAATGTTGGTCCTATGTTAACAAAATTTTGGTCCTATCTTAACATCCACCATAGGATGGGGAAGTATTGTACCATTTGGTATGGCAGCCATGTAAAAACTTATCCATAAAGAGGTGTTGCACTGCGGCATGCCGTTCAGACTCGGCTATAAAAAGGAGGCCCCTTATCATTGAGCTTAAACTTGAATCGGACAGCACTCATTGATAGGTGAGAAGTTTGCCCCTGTTCCTTAATGGAATGTTCATGGGCAAATTTCCATTGTTACCTTAGGATGGGGGTATACTAATTTCGTCAATCCGTTTGTAACATCTCCAAATATTCGTCTAAGACCCCAAAAGTATATATATTCTTGATCGTCATGAGATTTTAAGTCGATCTAGCCATGTTCGTCTGTCTATTCGTCTGTCGAAAGCACACTAACTTTCGAAGGAATAAAGCTAAGCGCTTGAAATTTTACAAAAATACTTTTTATTAGAGGAGGTCGGTTGAGATTGTGAATGGGCCAAATCAGTCCATGTTTTGATATGGCTGCCTTATAAACCGCTCTTGGGTCTTGATTCTTAAGCCTCTAGAAGGCGCCATTCTCATCCGACTTGGCCGAAATTATGCCCATGGTGTTTTGGTATCACTTCCAATAACTGTGCTAAGTATAGTCCAAATCGGTTCGTAACCTGATATAGCTGCCATATAAACCGATCTTGGGTCTTGACTTTTTGAAATTTTGCATATATCGTTGAGCAATGACTTCCAATAACTGTGCCACGTATGGTCTAAATCAGTCAATAACCTGGTATAGCTGCCATATAAACCGGGCTCCCGATAAGAGTTCAGGAGCTGCTAGAGGGTGAAACTTTGCATAGGTTTTGGTATGACTTCCAACTACTGTGCATAGTATGGTCTAAATCGGTTTATAATATTTTTTTTTTTTTCATTTTTGTTATACTGTTTTTTTAATTTTTTTTTCAATTTCATTTTAAGTTTTGACTATTAATTAACATATTTTTAAACCCACCATCATAGGATGGGAGTTTACTAATCTAGTCACTCCTTTTGTAACATCTCGAAATATTGATCTAGGACCCCATAAAGTATTTATAATCTTGATCGTCTTGAAGTTTTGATTCGAACTAGCCATGTCCGTCCGTCCGTCTTTTGAAATCACGATAGCGGTCGAACGCGTAGAGCTAGCCGCTTGAAATTTGGCACAGATACTTCACATTGATGTAGGTCGTTGGGGATTGCAAATGGGGCATATCGGTTCAGATTGAGATATAGCTCCCATATAAATCGATCTCCCGATTTGATTTCTTGAGCTCCTTAAAGTCGCAATTTTCATCCGATTTGGCTGAATGTTTGCACATAGTATTATGTAATGACTCCCAACAACAGAGCCAAGTACGGTCCAAATCGGTCTATAACCTGATATAGCCCCCATATAAACCGATCTCTCGATTTGACTTCTTGAGCCCCTGGAAAACTCAATTTTCATTGGATTTGGCTGAAGGTTTGCACATCGTATTCTGTTATGACTCCCAACAACACGACCAAGTACGGTCCAAATCGGTCTATAACCTGATATAGCTCCCATATAAACCGATCTCCCGATTTGATTTCTTGAGCTCCTTTAAGTCGCAATTTTCATCCGATGGCTGAAATTTGGTACATGGTGTTCTGTTATCACCCCCAACAACTGTGCCAAGTATGGTTCAAATCGGTCAAGAACATGATATAATAGCTCCCATATAAACCGATCTCCCGATTTTACTTCTTGAGCCCTTACACGCCCCGATTTTTATCCGATTTGGCTGAATCCATGCTGGCGGGTTCCCAAGATTCTGCCCGGCACGCTTTTAATTGTTTCTGTTGAGGTAATACTTATTTTAAACCATTTTATAAATTAGCATTTCGTATGGAACCCCATTAGCTTCCTCATATTGGCATCCCTACCATAAGTTCAAAATCATTTCTTCTAGAAAACTTTTTTTGCTTGTTTATATTTTTCGCTTCTTTGCAAAAGTTAACACAACGGAAGGCATTGTTATGTAAATATACATGGAAACGCAGTCGGAATAGCTAATGTCGAAAGGTTATGAATGAGTTGTTTCACCTAAAGGTGAGATAGCATGAAATGACATGGAATTTATGGAGTTTGACTTAATGTGATGATATGCCATATGGCATGCAACGAAGTGTATGTTGTGGGGGGAAAATAAATGCAAAATCTTAACAAAGGCATAGTCGCAAATGTTGGATGCCCTAAACATATACCGTCAAATTGAAAATTTTGCAAATTTACCCAAGAGCATTCCATTAAGGAAGAGCGGCAGTGATATTTTCCTCATTCAATGAGTGCTATATTTGAGCTCCAAATCTCGAAGTCAATTTTTTTTTCCCAAATTTCGAAAATTTTTACAATTTTCCTTTTCACAAATTTCCTTCAATATTAAAATTTTTTTCTGAATTTTAAATTCTTTTCAAAGTAGAAAATTTTGTAGAAATTTTGAAAATTTTTTCCAAATTTGTAAATTTTGTAGAAATTTGATAATATTCTCGAAATTGAAAATGTTCTCTAAAATTTAAAATTGTTTCGAAGTTGGTAACTTTTTTAGAAATTTTTAAAATTTCTCGAAAGTTTAAAATGTTCTAAAAATTGAAAACTGTAACCAAAATTTGGAAATTCCTCTAATTACCTTGTGTACCGCCAATGACTCTGAAGGGCAAAATTGACATGAATCTTTTTTACTTTGGTGAACAGTGTAGCGTCACAAAAAGTTACCAATTCAAACGAGAATGAGAATGTTTTTTATCAAAATTAAAAATGTGTGGAAATAATCTAAATTTGAGAATTCATTCACTTTTGCCCGATATGACCAACTTTTGCCTTGACTATTGGTCTGGGTTCTCAAAATGTTTAAAAATTTGTCAAAGTGCGCTTCAGAAAATTAATTTAAAGTTAACATTTTTTTAATTTGAATTATTTTTTTTTTAATTTGAAATAATTATTTTTTTTTTTTAAATTTGAAATTATTTTTTTTTTAATTTTAAATAAAATTTTTTTTAAATTTGAAATAAAATATTTTTTTTCAAAATTTTTTAAAATTTCCGAAATTTCCTTTGACTGTCCTCCAAATTTTCCTGGAAATTTGCTTAAATGCAACATTAAGTTCAGTTTAGGGCCCAGACTTAGATTTACATTTCCCATATTGTGCTGATCGTTATATTGTAGATGCCCGATCGATCGGGCATCTACAATATAACGATCAGCACAATATGGGAAATGTAAATCTAAGTCTGGGCCCTAAACTGAACTTAATGTTGGGGTTGCACACTTCCTCCCACACATTTGATTCTAAATTTTGATGTTTGATTCATACTCTTCATCCAAATACTTTTCATTAGAGTCCCAAATTGTTGCGATCGGCGTACATGTCCACTCGGAAGGGTTTTTTTGAAGGGACTTTCTCCAATAACTTCCAAATGCTGTTATTAGATTCGTACATTTCGCTATCAAATCTAACATGGTTTATCGGAAAGCGTAGCCCCACATTCGGTAAAACAATTCAAGAAAATCTGGACATCCGTTTTAGAGTTTACACAGGACAAGTTTAATTTCTTCCTGTAAATGAAGATGAATCTTCAAGCTTTCCAATACTCCTTATAGCCAATTTTGTATTGTCAGTTATGACTTAGTTTTACTCAATTTTCATATGTCACAGTTGTTTGATTTTCCCTCAAAAATATTCTTCTGTTTTTGTTCGGTGTAACAGTCGTGTCTATGTCATTGACTTTCTTATTCCCCGCCATAACCCTAACCATAGCATAATTATACCAATATGACTTTATAAGCATGCATTAAAATAATTTTACTCTTTACTACTGTTATCCTTGTTTGGAATTATTTCCGTCATTGTTGTTTTCGGTATATCACATTTTTTTTCTTAAGGACACCACCATGTGTCTGCAAACAAAGACAAAGTGTAAGCTTAACTTTCCATTATTATTGTTCTTTGTTTGAATGCACTTGAATGCATTCACTTTCTTTTGATCTAGGCAGCAATACTTATTTAGGGCGTTCTTGTTCACTCTCGCTCTCTCTCCTACTCTTGTGCTATTTCAAATTACCCCCACTCACAAAAGCAGATAAGAATCATCTCTCTCTCTCTCTCTCTCTCTTGTTATTCAGCACCACCTCCATCTCTCTGTTGTCAGGTTCAAGTTCAACATACTCTTAACATACCTAGTAGAATCCAATGATTACATGTGGGTGGTTGTGTATGTGAGTGCTTGTACTTCAACAACATTGCCCTGTGTTTACAGCAAACATAGAATAGTAGCATATCTAGCATGTATCGTATGCATGTTTATATGGGATGTGTGTTGTACTTATAAATACACAAATGCATGTCCTTTTCTATATCACATTCATTGTTCGCCATATATAACCAACACCGCTGAGAATGAATGGCTTGCTAGCGCTTTTCGCTTTTCATTTAGTATGTTTGACAAAGACTTCTTTATGTCTGTTGTAAGAGATTTATTTCAGTGTTGCACAATATAAATAAACACAACGCTGTATAGTAAACCTCGCTGTGAAGAAACATGAATGTGTATGACATAGATATAGATATAGGTGTATGCACACACAGTATCGTATATGTACTTAGGTATATTTACCATTAAAAAAGCATAAATATTAACCATGATACGATAGCTATTTGTGTACATTTTTAAAAGGCAACAAAAGGCCGTACTGATCTGATATCTATATTAAATATTTCTTTCATATACTTACATTGGAGGGGGTAACAGTAGTAGTAGAAAATCAAAGTTTGTGTTGAAAAACATACCCAAGTTATTAATAAATATTCCAATTTTTTCCGGTGTTTATTTTCTAGAGTTTAGTTTAGATAATTAAAACTTTACGACCTTATATTTCAATATCTTACATCTACAATATCTATATGTACATTTCCCAACATATGCTTGAATGACAGACTCTTTGGTATTTTTTTTTTAGTGCTAAAGCATATCATTAACATTTGTGTCATTTTACGACTCCCAGACAAACATTACACTATTACGCTGTGGATATTTCTTTGCAATTCTTTTTTTTTTTATTTATTTTGGTGTAACATTTATGGTCTGATAATTATGGGTAAAAATGGATTATTGGAAAAAGTAATTAACGTTAAACAGCATGATGAATACCGTTAACCATAGTCCTCTTAAATTTAGCGATATCCGGGAATATCTCTTAATATGTAAAAAAGTTGCGTAAAATACTGAATCATCAATGACTAGAAACACGGCTGATTTCATTGAAAATCCCATGAGAACTATCTTTGTGGGTAGGTTTGAGGAAAGGCTGGAGGCTTGTTTCCCGGATGGTTCAACAAAGATAATGTAGCAATTTAAGTCATTTTTATACCCTCCACCATAGGATGGGGGTATACTAATTGCGTTATTCTGTTTGTAACTCCTCGAAATGTTCGTCTAAGACCCCATAAAGTATAAATATTCTTGATCGTCATGACATTTTAAGTCGATCTAGGCATGTCCGTCCGTCCGTCTGTCTGTCGAAAGCACGCTAACTTTCGAAGGAGTAAAGCTAGCCTCCTGAAAATTTTGCACAAATACTTCTTATTAGTGTAGGTCGGTTGGGATTGTAAATGGGCTATATCGGTACAGCTGCCATATAAACCGATCTTGGATCTTGACTTCTTGAGCCACTAGAAGGCACAATTCGTATCCGATTTGGCTGAAATTTTACATGAGGAGTTTTATTATGATTTCCAACAACTGTTTTGAGTATGGTTGAAATCGGTCCATAACCTGATATAGCTGTCATATAAACCTATCTGGGGTCTTGGCTTCTTCGGCGTCTAGAGGGCGCAATTCCTATCCGATTTGACTGAAATTTTGCACGACGTGTTGAGTTATGACTTCCAACAACTGTGCTAAATATGGTTTAATTTGGTTTATAACCTGATATAGCTGCCATATAAACCGTTCATTAATTTTGACTTCTTGAGCCACTAGAGGCTAAAGGCTATTCTTATTCGATTTATGTTGTTATGACTTCTAACAACTGTGCCAAATATGGTTCAATTCGATCGATAACCTGATATAGCTGCCTTATAAACCGATCTGAGATCTTGGCCTCTTGAGCTTCCAGAGGGTCTAATCATAATCCGATTTGGTTGAAATTTTGTACAATGGCTTCTCCCATGACCTTCAACATAGGTGTCAAATATGGTCCGAATCGGTCTATAGCTAGATGCAGCTCGCATATAAACCGATTTCTCTATTTTACTTCTTGAGCCCCTAAAGGGCGCAATTCTTACTCGTATTGTCTGAAATTTTACACAATGACTTCTGTTATGGTCTCCAACATTCAATTCAATTATCTCTACTTTACCCCAATTTTCAAAAACGTGCACCAATTTAAGCGAAATTTAGTTTGCACACTTATGACAACCCAAAAACATGAAATTGGTATAAAAATTTGGGGTCAAATAACCATGGGGGACGCCCTACCCCAAAACCCACCCATACGGACATGTTTACCGATTTGGACAATCTGGGTATCAAATGAAAGGGATTTACGAGTAGAGTACGAACTTGACATTATAATTTGTCGGGGATACTCCTCGCCCCCACAAAACCGCCCAAAATAACATATTTGTCGATAGGGGTATCAAATGAAATGAAATTGGAAGTAAGAAACGAAACTTTTGTAACATGAATACCAAACGGGACAATATTGGATTGTAATGAAAGGTATTTGAGAGTTAAATATGAATAAAACTTAAGGATGTAGCTTAGCACAGCGGGCTATCTAGTAAAATATAAATTTCCTTGTGAATATTCCATTGAGGAACAGGGAATACTTCTCTTAAATCAAAGACTGTACGATTTAAGGTTTAGCTTTTATGCCGAGTCTGATATAGCTTCGGTACATTGACATGGCGATGGACGGTCATGGATATGGCAATGGACGTAAGTACATGTCGGAGGACGGACTTCGCGGAGGACTGCCGTTGTGCTGTACGGACGTGGAAATGGATGTACATGGCGGTGGACGGACATGGCGATGGATGGATATGGTGGAGAACGGGAGTGTCAATGGAAGGATATGTGGATGGACAAATATCGCAAAGGACGGATAAGGTGTTAGCCAGGATTAGTGAGGGGATAGCCTTGGCTGAAAATTTATTCTGATGGTCTCGACGAGATTTGCACCCAGACGTTCAAAGAGGCATGCTAACATCTGCTCGATTTATATACATTCCAAGACGATGGACGGACATGAGAATGGTGTTAATGGCGGTGGACGGACATGTCGCTGGACGGATATGACGGTGGGCAGAAATGTCGATGGACGCAAATGTCAATGAACAGACATAGTGAAGGACGGATATAGCGTTGGCCAGTATTAATGAGGGGATAGCCTCGGCTGACAATTTGTTTCTGTTGGCATTGAAGGAACGGAACGGACGTACATGGCGATAGAAGGGTATGCCAATGGGTGCACTTGGCGGTGGAGGTCTTGACGATGGACAGATAAGGCGATGAGCCGGCATAGTGATGAACGGATGTGGCAATAGTTGTACTTGGCGATGAAAGAAAATTGCAACGGAAAGCATGGCAACGGATGTGCATGACGAGGTCGGACATGGCGGTGGACGGACATGACGATGGCCAGCTTTAGTGAGGCGATAGTTTCGGCTGAAAGTTTTTTCTGATGGTCTCTTGACGATGGACAGATAAGGCGATGAGCCGGCATAGTGATGGACGGATATGGCAATGGTTGTACTTGGCGATGAAAGAACATTGCAACGGAAGGCATGGCAACGGATGTTCATGACGAGGTCGGACATGGCGGTGGACGGACAAGACGATGGCCAGCTTTAGTGAGGGGATAGTTTCGGCTGAAAGTTTTTTCTGATGGTCTCATTGAGAATTGAGCCAGGCGTTCAGTGTCATAGGCGATGGACGGATTTGACGATGTACGGAGATGATGGTTAAATTATGGCGGTGCACGGATATGGCTTAGGAAAGACATGTCGATGTACGGACTGGTGTTGGACGGACATGTGGATGGACGGACAGGTGGATGGACTGACATCGCGAAGGATGAACATGGCGATTGGACGGATATGGCGTGAAACGGACATTGCGAAGAGCGGATATAGCGATGGACGGACATGGTGATGGAGGGACATGGTAATTGACGGATATTGCGGTGGATGGACATGTTGATGGACGGACATCATATGGATATGGCTTAGGAAGGACATGTCGATGCACGGACTTGTGTTGGGTGGACATGTGGATGGACGGACAGGTGGATGGATGGACATCGCGAAGGATGAACATGGCGACGGACGGCTATGGCGTGAAACGGACATTGCGAAGACGGACTTGCTGATGGAGGGACATGGTTTTGGACGGATATTGTGGTGGATGGACATGTTGATGGACGGACAACAAAAAGGACAGATATACCGTTCGGCAGCATTAGTGAGGGGGTAGCCTCGGCTCAAATGTGGCTACAACAACAAGTAATCGGCAAATTTGTTCGGCTTGGGGATGTTTGGGGGTTGTGCCATGAAAAATATCAGCATTGTGCTTTAGTTTCAAATACCTTTTACTTGAGCCCCATATTGGTTAGGTAAAAAAAGGCCCTATTTTGGAGGTTGTTATGGGGGTGTGGCGGCCTCTAGACACTTGGTACCGAATGTTGATATCAGATTTATCTTCATATAGCCTTAGTCGGCAAATATGTCCGGTTTGGGAAAGGCGTTTAGTGTGTGCGCCCAGAGACTTTGCCCTGAAAAAATACCAGATTCATACACTACTATAAAATCCCTTTATGTTTGAGCCCTATATTGCCATAGTCGGTAAATAGGGCCTATTTGGCGGGTGTTGGGGGTGTGGGGCGACCCTTTAAATATTTTTTTCCACATTTGGACATCAGATTCGTTTTCTACTCTCAAATACCTTTCATTTCAGTCCCATATTATCATGTTGGGTCTATATATTTATTTGGCGGTCTTTTGGAGTGGGGTGACTCGAAGCAACCAACCCAAATTTGAATACCAAATTTTGTTTTTCGAGTTACTATAAGAGTACAAACCAAATTTCGCTTAAGTCGCTTCAACCACCTCTAAGATCTGGCGCTTCTCAAAATTAGGGTGAGGGGGACATTCAGTTTAGAGCTGGCAAACTAACGATAATCCGAATAATAAATAATAAATATCGATAGTTTCGATACTATCGTTAATTTTGACCTCACCTATATTTCGAACGAAAATGAGAAGCAAAAATCATGATATCGATTTATATAGAAGCAATATCAATGCACAGATCATTCAAGGTTAATAAAGTCTGTTAGAAGCCATGAGAAAAATCATTGCACAAAATGTTAGCCTAATCGAATAAATATTGCGCCCTCTACAGGCGCAATGTATCTTAATAGATATATTCAGTGTTGGATTGATTATTTTTGTTTAGTTTTGCAAAAAATGAAATATTAATCGATATTCAGTCAAAAAATTTTATATCGATAGTGCCATAGATATTTTGCCAGCTCTAATTCAGTTGCATTTTCTTTGTTCTTATCCAAAAACTTTTCTGCCAAACTCTTCTACTTTGCATTGTCTAGCCACACCTCTACATTTCAAACACAAACGATTTAAGCAAACCCATACATTAGAATAGTCCATAGCTATGATGTGTATTAGGGTTGCTATTAATGCCCATTGAACCCTGGTCCTCGATTCCCTTTTCCAATTTCGATGAAATTTCATATATTAATTATTTAAAGCATATATATTGACGTAGTATTTTTAACAATTAAAAAAATAAATAAATTTTTGAAAAAAAAAATTTAAATATTTGAAAAAAAATTTAAAGTTTTTGAAAACAATTAAAGAAGAAATATTATTCAATTTCCCAAACCACAATGATTTTACAACAACAAAAATTAATTTTCCTAATATTTTATCATCATTTAGCGAAGAAAATTGGATTTTAATGGCATAAAATCGCTCCAGCTGTCAAAAGTAGGGTTTACTAATCTATCATTCCGCCTGCAACATCTCGAAATTTTAATTTGCGATCCCATAAAGTATTTATTGGGTTGCCCAAAAAGTAGTTGCTGATTTTTCATATAGTCGGCGTTGAGAAATTTTTTCAACGGCTTGTGACTCTGTAATTGCATTCTATCTTCTGCCAGTTATCAGCTGTTACTTTTAGCTTGCTTTAGAAAAAAAGTGTAAAAAAAGTATATTTGATTAAAGTTCATTCTAAGTTTTATTAAAAATGCATTTACTTACTTTTAAAAAATCCGCAATTACTTTTTGGGCAACCCAATATATTCTGAATCGTCTCGACATTCTGAGTCTATCTTGCCATATCCGTTCATCTGTCGAAATCACGATAGCGGTCGAACGCGTAAAGCTAGCCGCTTGAAGTTCTGCACAGATATTTCTTATTGATGTATATTGTTGTAGCCACATTTTCATGTGGAGGTGGCGATCCTCTTCAAGCTCCTATTGGAGAGCAAGCTCGTTCCGGTCCAAAAGGCGGATCGCCGCGAGAACATGGTGGCCATTGGTTATTTAAAGGCGACAATAACTCGCCTTGTCATATCGAGCATCATAGGCACTCAGTGATTGTGCAAGAGGCGGTGCCGACCGACCACTCACTGAGACTCTCCACTCGATACCGCTGATTGTTCACGACTGCCGTTGCAACAACTCCTATGGAGCATTCCACTATCTGCAACCTAAAGACGCGGCCGGCAGCTCGCAGCTAAGCTTCTCGTGACAGCAATGAACCCCAAACAGATTGGACCTCAATGATCCAGATTGTGCGGTTCTCACAGCTATTTCGTACCGGGATTGATGTAGATCGTTGGGGATTGCAAATGGGCCATATCGGTTCAGATTTGGATATAGCCCCCGATTTGACTTCTAGAGCTTCTAGAAGCCTCAATTTTCATCCGAATTGAGACTCTCCACTCGATACCGCTGATTGTCCGCGACTGCCGTTGCAACAACTCCGTATGGAGCATTCCACTATCCGCAACCTATGGACGCGCCCGGCAGCTCGCAGCTAAGCTTCTCGTGACAGTAATGAACCCCAAACAGATTGGACCTCAATGTTTCAGATTGTGCGGTTCTCACAGCTATTCCGTGCCGGGGTTGATGTAGGTCGTCGGGGATTGCAAATGGGCCATATCGCCTCAATTTTCATCCGGTTTGGCTAAACACTTGTGATATGACTTCCAGCATCCATACCAAGTATGATCGGCCTATAAACAGATATAGCCCCATACAAAACAATCCACAGATATGAATTCTTGAGTCCTTAGAAGCCTCAATTTTCATCCGATTTGGCCAAAAATTTGGAAGAAAGTCTTGAGTTATGACTTACAACATCCATGCCAATTATGATCCGAATCGGTCTATAAACAGACATAGCCCCCATATAAACCGATCCCCGGATTTGACTTCTTGAGCCCCTACAAGCCTCAATTTCCACCTGATTGGGCTGAAATTTGAAGCAAAGTCTTGTGTTATGACTTTGAACATCCATACCATGAATGATCCAAATCGGTCTATAAACAGATATTGCCCCCATATAAACCGATGCCCGGATTTGACTTCTTGAGCCCTAAGAAGCCTCAATTTTCACCCGATTGGGCTGAAATTTGAAGCAAAGTCTTGTGATATGACTTTCAACATCCATGCCAAGTAAGATCCAAATCGGTCTATAAACAGATATAGGCCTCATATAAACCGATTTGATTTCTTCAGCCCTTAAAAGCCTAAATTTTCAACTGATTTGGCTGAAATTTGGCCCAAAACCCCATCTTATGACTTAAAACATCAGTGCCAAGTATGATTCGAATTGGTCTTTAAACAGATATAGCCCCCATAGGAAACGATCCCCGGATTTAAATTCTTGTGCCATTAGATGCCTCCATTTTCATCCGATTTGGCTAAAATTTGGGACAAAGGCTGGATTTATGACTTACAATATAATCCGAATCGGCCTAAAAACAGATATAGGCCCCACATAAACCGATCCCCGGATTTGATTTCTTCAGTCCAACAACTGTGCCACGTATGGTTCAAATCGGTCTATAACCTGATACAGCTCCCATATAAACCGATCTGCCGATTTGACTTCTTGAGCCTCTTGAAGCCGCACTTTTGGCCCGATTCAACTAAAATTTTGCACATAGTGTTCTGTTACGACTTCCAAAAACTGTGCCAAGTATGGTCCAAATCGGTCTATAAGCTGATACAGCTCTCATATAAACCGATCTCCCGATTTGACTTCTTGAGCCCCTGGAAGCCTCGAATGTTGTCCGATTTGTCTAAATTTTTGCACATAGTGTTCTGTTATGACTTCCAACAACTGTGCCTAGTACGGCCCAAATCGGTGTATAACCTGATATAGCTCCCATATAAACCTATCTCCCGATTTGCTTTTTGAGCCTTTGGAACCCACAATTTTTATCCGATTTAGCTAAAATTTTGCAAATAGTGTTCTGTTATGACTTCCAACATCTACACCAAGTATGGTCAAAATCGGTCCATAACCTCATATAGCTCCCATATAAACCGATCTCCCGGTTTAACTTCTTGAGCCCCTGGAAGACTTAAACTTTGTCCAATTTGGCTGAAATTTTGCATATAGTGTTCTGTTATGACTTCCAACAACTGTGCCAAGTACGGCCCAAATCGTTCTATAACCTGATAAAGCTCCCATATAAACCGATCTTTCGATTTGACTTCTTGAACCTTTACAAGCCGCAATTTTTGTCCGATTTCGCTGAAATTTTGCATGCAGGGTTATGTTATTTTGATTATATGATTTAAATGTTGAGGGATAATTTCTTTAAAATATATCTTCTTATTTGTTATATTTTTAATTTTTCATTTTCTTAGTTTTTTTTTTTGAGATGAACTTTTCTGTCCAAAAATGTCTTAAGGCCTACCCTAATGTTCATTGTACACATTTTAGTTGTTAACACCAACCAAAAAAAAAAAAACTCCTTCTTTGTTGTTCACGATTGTGGCTATGTTTACATTTTTGTTGTTGCTGTCCCGTTGCTGATGGTAACACTGATGGAGGCGATGTTGGTGTTGTTTGTTTATTTGCAGTTTATGTAGATTTTCAGCTGCTGTCTGTCGGTGTTGTTGTTCGTTCTTTAATGTTTTGTACCAGTTGCTCAAGTTGGGCCGCTAGCTAGACCGTGTAGCGTTGTAAGACTAGCCTTAAACGTGCAACACAGCATCGTGAACAGACAGTAGCAGCAGTAAGCAAAGGAGGCTAGCTGCAACTTTTCTAAAATAGCCCAGACAACGAAGCAACGTTCACGCGATGACGAAGACCTTCTGCGCTGCTTCACACACCAAAGTAAATCAGCCAGCCACAAGCCACCAACATCTATGGCAACAGAAAGAAGGCAACATCACTCTAACATCAACATCGGCAGCAGCAACACCATGAAGTAAAACAGTTCACTTCGAGACGTTCTCGTGTGTAGTCATCCATCATTAGATTTTAGCTTTTTGTTACAAAATTTTGTGCCAACAAGGAAAACGCAAAAACCATAATTTTTTTCCTCCCGACACTCTATGGACCTTCTAAAACGACATTTAAAAACTACTTTTGTGCGTGAGTTGTTTTTTCTTTGAATATCGTGTTAGTTGAAACGGCCCGTTGTCTAAGGTGTGTTTGTGATTTTAAGTTGCGAATTAAGTTTGAGCGTTTGATTTTTCAAACATTTTGAGTGAGGCAATTAATCGATCATTACACAGCCAATAACAATAATCGACGGATGTAGACATACTAACGAAATTAAAAATTCATTATTGATTTTTGCTTAATTTAATGCGTAAGTTTTTCTTAGAGATTAATATTTTACCCATATATTGTTGTTCGTATGTAGTACAAACCATTTATGAAAAATTTAATTTTTACCTTTATCCAAAACCAGAATAAATAAGGCTTGGCAGAAATATTTTTTTTTAACACAAAACTATTTTAATTTTTGAGAACAATGAAGAGATTATTTGCAAAAACTGCAAATTTATCCATAAACATTCCAGGAACTGGGCTAAACTTCTCACAAATCAATGAGTGCTGCCCGATTCAATTTTAAGCTCAATGATAAGGGAACTCCTTTTTATAGGCGAGTCCAAACGGCGTGCCGCAGAGCGACACTTCTTTGGGGAGAAGTTTTTACATGGCAAAGTACCTCACAAATGTCGCCAGCATTAGGAGGGGATAATTACCGCTTAAAATTTTTCTGATGGTCCTGCCAGGATTCGAACCCAGATGTTCAGCGTTGTAAGAAGAGGGATCTGGAGGGTGTTTGATATCTGCTGTAAAGACAAGCTCTGATTAGAACACTATATAAGGCCCAATTTAGTTTTTACGTTAAATACTGAGCTTTATATGGGGCTAAAGTCAGTCCGTTTGTCTGTCCGTCTGTTCACCGAAATCACGATAGGGTTTGAACGAATGAAGCTATCCGCTTGATTTGCACAGATATTCCTTATTGCTTTAGATCGTTGAGGATTGCAAATGGGCCATTTCGGTTACGATTTGGATGTAGCAGCTCCCCATCGAAGAACTCCCCATTAACTTCATGAGCCCTTAGAATCCACAAAATTTTTGTGGGATTTGTTGACATTTTGTATGACAAGTATTTTATACTCTCCAACAATGCCCGGATTTTACCTATAGATATTTTCCATTACCCCAATCCTATCATGATTTGCTTGGGGGTCCATTTGATATGCATACCATTATGCACTCCATTGCTGCTCTATATGAGCAGAGCTTTCCCTAAACTGTTGGATCAGATGAGTGAAGTATGCCATTGTGCTCTATTACATTTGCTGGGTTATGGTTGAGCCAGGGCAAATCTTGGATACCCACAACCATGGATTCTGTTAAAAAGTTAACCTTATTTTCTCAGTTTGTATCGGGTTTTCTAATAAGGACTTGAAAACTTTTTTTTTTAATACAGCGCAAACCATTTGAGATGTTTCGCTTGAAGTACAGTCAAAACATTTATTAAAGGAACTCCACTTCGTTCATATGGCCACCGTTCGTTCATATGGCAACGTTTGCATCTGTCAATATGTTGGACCCAATTTTCAATGACTCGGCCACACATTTCAGCAGAATCTTTCGCTATTTACCGTTCAATGTTGGTCCTGAGCTCTTCCAATACCGTCGGCTTGTATTGTAGATCAATGACTTGACGTAGGTTAGGTGAGACAGTCTGCCATCAGACTCACTTAGATGTTTTCGTCCATTGTGATACCACAGGATCAGAAGAAGGTAGATGCCTTCTAGTTCCTACCGTTGAATCATCCATATCCCTTTAAAAAGCCCAATAACTTGCGAATGATCACAACCGCTAAATCCGACAGGATCTCAAAGAAATGAGAACCTAAAGTGGAACCCCTTTTGACTGACAGAGCGAAACACACACACAGAAGGTGTTCTATAGTCTCTTCTTCTTCTTCGATGTCCTCACAGATTCTGCAAAAGTCGTTGCTGGCAACCTTCAGTCTGTCGGTATGTTTTCCGATTAGACAGTGGCCTGTCATGACGGACACAATGATTGAGATGTCTGTTATAGCCAAAGCAGTAGACATCTTTAGCAAAGCAAAGCAGTAGACATCTTCAAGTCTAGATTAGGTCACATAGTTTTGGAATGCTCACAGCCCCCTCTTTGTGACCATCTATCATTCGTTGTCCTTCGGGCTTGGTCCTGAAAACTTAGCTTACATGTCGCTAGAGGCATACTCACAGATTCCAGTATCCCTGGAATGTGTAGGGTAGTTCCTAGTCTCGCATGCTCGTCCGCCTTCCAATTCCCTGGGATATCTCTGTGGCACGGCACCCAGAACAGGTGAAATTTTAATTTGCCAATCGTCGTAATGACATTATATTTTAGCCATTTCTCCACTTCCTTAATTGGAAGGACCTCCACTTGATACATGACTAGTTCTAGGTCTTTAGAGTACACACCAAAGCCTACCTGGTCGTTTAGTTTGCAAGCATCCGTATGGAAGTCTATGTAACTTTTGTTACTAGGGATATCATAGTTCCAATCGGTTCTAACAGGAATAGTGGTACAGTACTTATTATCAAAAAGCGCCTCAGATAGGGTGTAATCCACATTGCCTGAAACATCGGATATTGTATCAAGGATAACACCGCCGGATCGGATATCTAGAATAGTCTCTAGTGCCCTAGTAGGCGTGGTCCTCATCGCTTCGGATATGCCAAGACAACATGTTCTCTGAACTTGTTGTATGGTCCTTACGTTGCACTCCATAGCAGTCCAACAAACTATTGAGGCGTAATTAATCACGCTCCTGTAGATCCAGTGGACTTTCCTCGGGTTCAGGCACCATTTCGAGCCTACGGCCCGTCTACATAGTTCCCAACATCTGTGAGCCTTCTGAGTACGCTGCTTAATGTGATTCTTCCAATCAAGTTTCCTATCGAAGATCACTCCTAAGTATTTGACCTTGTCACATATCGAAATCGTTTTATAGAGGAAACGTGGTGCGTGAAATTGGCCCACTTTTGTGCTTCTTGTGAACAGGCAGATTTCAGTCTCCTCTAGGTTAGCATTGAGACCCCTGGTCGCATGCCATATGCAAGACCTCCTCGGCCCTTCTTCATAGCTCGGATTCTTACCCCTTAGAAATAATATAACATGGTCTGCATAGCAGACGGGTTCAAATCCCTCCTCAGTCAGCATCCGTAATAGGTTATTTATGGTGGTCACCCAAAGTAGTGGCGGAAAAGGCCCCCCTGTGCAACTTTCTCTCTTATATTTATTTAATGGAACCCACAATTTATCCACCTGCTCCTTAGAATATGGTTTATCCAGTCTCTAAGGACCCGGTTCACCCGGTACTTGTCTAATGATTGTGTACATCTTGGCATCGAAGGATTCTTCTATTTTATGTATAGCCTCGTGCGTGGCAGTCTCCGCCGACCTCCCCTGGACATAGGCCTGCCTTTTTGTATTTGAACAGTTCGCTGTATGACCTACTCTTACTCATGGTATCCACAATACGTTCCATGGTTTTGAGTAGAAAGGACGTAGGGCTTATAGGTCTGTAGGCCTTTGGTGTCGCAAAACTTGCCTTGCTGGGCTTGGGTATAAATACCAACCCTGCCTCCTGCCAAACTTTCGGAGTATATGCAAGTCTTAGTCACGCTGTGGAAATACAGGCCAGATGGGGCGCCAGATATACCGGCAGTATATACTGAAAACTTTTCACTTTCACAGATGACGTTTGGACACTATTAGCAACCATTGCTGTCAGCACGAAAAACTTAACTCAAATCACCTAATATTACTACATTACATACGAATTCTATTTAAGCTCGAAAATCACAATTTTTAATAGGCCACCTAACTGTTAGTTGTACAAGTTTGCAAATTACAATTTTTGTTTTAACTCTCCTAACAGCTTTAGTCATTGCGTGATAGTAAAACAAAGGTCAAAGATCTATTAGTACTACTACTACGGGGTGTCTTTTTTTTATGGCTTTCTTGTTTCATGTTTTTTCTTTTCCTTATTTGTATCTCTTTTTCTCATGGTACCGTTACTTTAACTAGACTTATCAAGCCATTCCATGCCATAAAAAAATTATCAACTTTGGCTTTGTTGGCAATAATACTATCATTATCTTAACGGGTGGACGGCAAGTGCAAAAGAGCAACAACATTTAAACAAGAGAATATCATCATAACATCAACAGTTGCAGCAGCAGAGAAAATCCATCCATTTACATGAACTTGTAGAGATGTATATGTCTGCTGATATCAAAAACAACAACTGTGGTGATTAAAGTAATTAATAATCAAAAGTTACTACAACAATTGCAACAACGCCATCTAGACAACTAAGTCTTCTATATTTGGATAATGAATGAATGTGGTGTTGTATGTGCGTTTTCTTGTGTTGCAAATGGGAAAAATTGTTGTAATGCCTCCGGACCAATAAACCACAAAGATATTTAAGTTACTGCAGCAAATCATTTGATATGTGCCTAGTTCAACAACCTGTTATACCATCTGCCAGTAAGTGATTGAGGTTGGTTGTTGTGGTTACAATGTCTAGGGGGCCAGGAAACATACAAAATTTTCAAGTCGTAGTGCATTGAATCTACAGAAAGTGCATAAATCTACAAATATTTATATTTTGATGGGGGCAGAGAAGTAATCAGAACGTCTGGCTCAAACACTTAAAAGAAATTATGCTGACATTCGATAAATTTGTAAGACTCAACGACACTTTTTGCATTAGAAAACTAGGTATTTATTTTTTTTTTAAAGAATAAAGGTTTACGCAGCCCCCCTGTGCATGCACAGACTTTTAAACTTTCTCTTCCTCTTTTACCTTATTTTCGCTTCACTCGGCGTTACGAGCCTTTGTTCTTTTCATAATGGATTCATTTTCCGCATGCAGCGCCAAAAAGGAGCATTGATAATCTTTGCATTTTGGGGAGTTTGAAGCCATCATAATATGTTTCTCCTCCACTCTTGCACTTTGAAAAGTTCTTTGTTTGAAAAATTCTTTTTCCGCATACAACAAAGACTCAGTTGCTGGTCCTTGTGATGTTACTTCTTCTTGGTGGCCCCCAAAACCTTACCAGTATGTATGTCAAATTGTTCTAAGTCTGTTGTAACAACGCTGCAGACGCCCCAACACAAACATAAATACCTCCAATACATTCGGCGTGCGGTGTGCTCCAATACAAAACAAATGTGGTATACAAACGCATACTCACTCAAAGTAAGTGAGAGCATACACAACAACGGCATAGAGAGAGAGAGAGAGAGAGAGCGAGAGTTGTGAGAAAGAGATCCCCTTCTAAGAAGAGTTCATTAAACCGTTGCAGTAACAGGGCAAACAACCTACCAAACAACCCATTTTTGAAACCATAACAAACATGACAAATGGCAATAAAGAGCGCAACAGCTCCACAACAGCTGTTTGTGGGGAAAAATAAAAAAACAAAACAAAAAACCAAAACAAACGACGCGTAACTATCGCTAAAGCAAACAATTGTTTGTGCTTTTTTATGCGTTTATACTACACACATATCTATGAATATATACACAAAAGTATATATGACAAGCAAGTGCTTTAATCCTAAAATATGCCAAATGCTTTAATTTTAAAAAAATATATAAAAAAATAGAAATTATTGTCAAGATTTCAATAGAAATTTTTTACAAGATTTTATTTCTAAAAGAAATTTAAACCAAATTTAATTTCTATAGAAAATTTTCTCAAAATATTATTTCTATAGGAAACTTTGTCAAAATTTCATTTCCATAGGAAATTTTGTCAATATTTAATTTTTATAGGAAATTTTGTCCAATTTTCATTTCCGTAGGAAATTTTGTCAAAATTTTATTTCTATAAGAAATTTTGCCAAAATTTTATTTTTATGGGAAATTTTGTCAAAATTTCATTTCTATGGGAAATTTTGTCAAAATTTCATTTCTATAGAAAATTTTGTCAACATTTCTTTTCTATTGGAAATTTTGTCAAAATTTCATTTCTATAGAAAATTTTGTCAAAATTTCATTTCTTTATGGAATTTTGTCAAAATTTCATTTCTATATGGAATTTTGTCAAAATTTCATTTCTATAGGGAATTTTGTCAAAATTTCATTTCTATAGGGAATTTTGTCAAATTTTCATTTCTATAGGGAATTTTGTCAAAATTTCATTTCTATAGAGAATTTTGTCAAAATTTCATTTCTATAGGGAATTTTGACAAAATTTCATTTTTAAAGGAAATTTTGTCCAAATTTCATTTTTAAAGGAAATTTTGTCCAAATTTCATTTCTATAAGAAATTTTACCAAAATTTGATTTCTATGGGAAATTTTGTCAAAATTCATTTCTATGGAAAACTTAGTCAAAATTTCATTTCTATAGGAAATTTTGTCAAATTTCATTTCTATAGGAAATTTTGTCAAAATTTTATTTCTATAGGAATTTTTGTCAACATTTCTATAGAAATTTCTATGGGAAATTTTCTAGAAATTTCATTTTCAGAGGAAATAATGGATATTTAATTAAAATTTAATTTTTCTACAAATGTTTCGTCGAGTTATGCCATTTGTCAATTAAGGCAAAAATTAGTGTTTAAATATTTTATTCATCATGGGAAATTTTTCTGCTAACTGCTTGAAATATTTCTCACGTTGTTTTTGCCAAGTTTTGCTTTGGGAAACTCATAGGGAATTTATATCGGTTTATTCATGTTTTTTTTTTTTTGCTTCCAACGTCATTCATTGTGGCTAATTTGATGAGCCATGTGAATTTTTGTAATGCTTACGGTAAACAATTTTTTTAAAAAAAAATTCTGCTCATAAATGTTTAGCCACCGTTGTTCGATGTTGTTTGCCACAATTTAGTAAGGAATTGATTTTTCTTTAATATTTGATTGAATGGGTGGATACAAACGCTACGCATTATATTCACGCACAGTAGCTTAAAAATTAAATAATTTCCTATACGCAGTTCTCAAAAATAATATATATTGTTTATAATTTATTAAAAAAAGAAAACACGCATGCAGATAAGGAAACGATTCTACGCCATATCCGAGTATCAAACTTTAAATTACGCCTTAAAAATGTTTGTGCGATTTAACTAAGGTAGCTTAAAAAATTTTATAGACATTTTGGTTGTAGAGAAAATATTGTCAACATTTTTTTTCTAAAGTAAATGTCAAATCTTCATTACCAAATTAATGATAAATGATGATAAATCACAAATTGTTCCCATAATATATTTCTATACCCTCCAACAAAGAATGGGGGTATACTAAATTCGTCATTCTGTTTGTAACACCTCGAAGGTGTTCTATAGTCTCTTTTTCCTCGATGTCCCTACAACTGCGCTAAGTATGGTTCAATTCGGTCCATGTTTTGATATAGCTGCCATATAAACCGATGGTGGATCTTGACTTCTTGAGCCTCTAGAGGGCGCAATTCTCATCCGATCCGGCTGAAATTTTGCACGTGGTGTTTTGGTATCACTTCCAACAAGTTTGTTATGTATGATTCAAATCGGTTCATAATCTGATATAGCTGTCATATAAACCGATCTTGGGTCTTGACTTCTTTAGCCTCTAGAAGGCGCAATTCTTGTCCGATTTGACTGAAATTTTGCACGTAGTGTTTTGGTATCAATTCCAACAACTGAATTAAGTATGATTCAAATCGGTTCATAATCTGATATAGCTGTCATATAAACCGATCTTGGGTCTTGACTTCTTTAGCCTCTAGAGGGCGCAATTCTCGTCCAATTTGACTGAAATTTTGCACGTAGTGTTTTGGTATCAATTCCAACAACTTAATTAAGTATGATTCAAATGGGTTCATAATCTGATATAGCTGTCATATAAACCGATCTTGGGTCTTGACTTCTTTAGCCTCTAGAGGGCGCAATTCTCGTCCAATTTGACTGAAATTTTGCACGTGGTGTTTTGGTATCACTTCCAACAACTTAATTAAGTATGATTCAAATCTGTTCATAATCTGGTATATCTGCCATATAACCGATCTGGGATCTTGACTTCTTGCGCCCTCTAGTGCCGCAATTCTCATTCGATTTGGCAGAAATTTTGTACAACGGCTTCTCTCGTGACCTTCAACATGCGTGTCCAATATGGTCTGACTTGATCAATAGCTTCATACAGCTCCCATATAAACCAATCTCCCGATTTTGCTTCTTGAGCCCCTACAAGGCGTAATTCTTACCCGAATGAATTGAAATATTACACAATGACTTCTACAATGTTCAGCATTCATTTATAGTCCGAATCGGACTATACCTTGATATAGCTCCAATAGCATAACAGTTCTTATTCATTACTCTTTATTTGCCTAAAAAGAGATACCGCGCAAAAAACTCGTTAAATGCGACCCCTGGTGGAGGGTATATAAGATTCGGCCCGGCCGAACTTTGTACGCTCTTACTCGTTAATTATACTCAGACCCTACCACCAGATGGCTTAGATTTCATTCTATTATTCTTTGTTGTCGGAAAATATCTTTGAAATATGTTGCGATTTTAGTTTTCGTAGTTGTTGTTGTTTATTTGCACAATGCTGCTTATCTTAATGTAAAATTGCAAAAGTATTTCATATTAATGCAAGTTGGCATTCTTTGTGTTCGCCATTGTGTCTGGTTTCAATTTGATGTTGTAATTTTTATTGACGCCACCAAGTGCACCATACCATACATCCATCACCTCACTTTTTGTAGCAACAGATTATAATGAACAGACATTGGGTAGATATTAAGAGAATATAACAAAAATATGGTTTTAAAAGGGATCTGTTTTTCCTTTAAAAATATATAAAAATATAGGGTGGCCCATTTATGGGTTGTTTTTTTTTAACTGATTGATGACTACTCTGGACTATGCTTCTTTGAACATTTAGAGGAGTTTCATGATTTGAAGATCCAAATTGAATATTCATTCAAATCGAATCTGAAATCCATCAATCCAGCAATGGATTCCAGTACCACAGTAGTGTTGCAGTGTCTAAAAACTCAATAAAAGGTTTGATGGATTGATGGATTTCAGATTCGATTTGAATGAATATTCAATTTGCATCTTCAAATCATGAAACCTCTCTAAATGTTCAAGGAAGCATAGTACAGAGTAGTCATCAATAAGTTAAAAAAAAACAACCCATAAATGGGCCACCCAATATTTATTTTTTATTTTTTTTTAAAAGCCATTTTTTTTTTGTTTTGGTTGAATTGAAGTTTGAACTCTTTGAGAAAATTAAAATTTGTTTAAATATTTTCCCATACCACCATGTTCAACATCAATTGAATGAAACCAACTTTCAAAGCCGCAAGTGTTAAAACAACACTTACAAATCAACACTTTTTTTTCTCCAAAGTTTGTTCGAGAAATCGTTTCTTTGTTTCCTCCATATCTGGTTTTTATGGCGGCCCGAGAAAGATCATTAAAAACTGTCTGCTGCAACCAATTTGTTTATTGCCCTCAAAAAAAAAAAAGCGAAGAAAAAAAGTTGTGCGGTTTTCTTTGTGATTAGTTATTGCGTTTTCCTTTTTTTTCGCATTGGCCTCGTTTGTCTGTCCATGTGGCTTTTATCTACATAAATGGACTTTTCCACTCTTTTATGTTGTGGCAGCACTTTGTGGTTTAAATATTTACCCAAGGCAATTGAATCGACAAGGGCAAAGAAAAGCATTGGCATGGCCACAGCTCCATCAGCAGTCCATTATGCATCAGCTCGAGTCAAGCCAAACCAAGCCATTGGACTTCATCAATTTCGATGAAGACGAGATACTTTTATTTGGTTATTCTCTGTGTGAGGCACCCGATGGCAACCGATATGTTTCTTTTTTAAGCATTTGAGCATCTTTTATTTTCTTTAATTTTCAGTTTATTTTTATAATAGTCTGATGGAGGATTTTTCCAGCCTCATTTCTTTCTGTTGATCGTATAGAGAATTTCTTAAATAACCGCAATTGCATTCCCGGCCATGGTGGGCTATGTATAAACGGAAGCAGCAGCATGTAAATTTTAAAGGCATTCTGCCCACCACTCAGATAATTGAACTATAAAATCTGACAAGCGAAAAAAAAAAAATAATAATGACCCCAAAACAAATTAGGGCCATTAATTTCTGCAGAAAAATTTTCCAAAATATTAAGAAAAAATTTTGTCTAAATTTAATTTCTATAGAAAATTTTGTCAAAATTTAATTCCTATAGGAAGCTAGCCGAAACGGGCCCGCTCCTCTGCGCCTTCTTTAATTCTCTAATATCTTTTTAGGGTGGAGACACTTCGCCCTGAATGCGTGCCATTGTAGCCAATGATGCTGAACGCGTTCGAATCCTGGCAAGAACATCCGACAAAGCGGTGTTTATTCCCTCTTAATGTTGGTGACATTTGCGAGGTACAATGGCAGGCATTTTTTTTTTTTCATTTAAAAAATGTTCCCCAAAGATGTGTCGCACTGCGGGATGCCATTCGGACTCGGCTATAAACAAAAGGTCCCTTATTATTGAGTTTAAACTTGAATCGGAAAGCACTCATTGATGTGTGAGAATTTGCCCCTTCTCGGTTCCTGGTGGTAATGTTCTTCCTTAGGGTAATGTTCTCATTAGGGGAGGGATGGCACCTCAGATATTTCGACTCAAATATGGATATCAAATTCGTGCTACACTTTTAAATCCCTTTAATTTGAGCCCCATATTGTCAAGACAGGTAAATATGAACCGTTTGCAGGGTGTTTGGGGCTGGAGCGGCCACCGGCACTTTGCACTGAAATTAGATATCAAATTCGTTCTTTATTCCCAACGGAAATGAAGTTCAGTTTAGGGGGTGCTTTACGACGTACCCCAAAAAACTTGGCTCCAAAATTGAATATCAAATTCGTTTTCTACTCTCAAATAGCTTTCATTTAAGTCTCATATTGTCATAATGGGTCAAATAACCCATTTGACGTATCCTTTGGAGAAAAAGCGCCACCTAAACTTGAACGCAAATTTCAATGTCATATTCGTAATTTACTCCCTAATACCTTTCATTTGAGGCCACCGTAGCGCAGAGGTTAGCATGTCCGCCTATGACGCTGAACGCCTGGGTTCGAATTCTGGCTAGACCATCAGCTGTGGTTTTCCCCTCCTAATGCTGGCAACATTTGTGAGGTACTTTGCCATGTAAAATTTCTCTTCAAAGAGGTGTCGCACTGCGGCACGCCATTCGGACTCGGCTATAACAGGAGGCCCCTTATCATTGAGCTTAAACTTGAATCGGACTGCACTCATTGATATGTGAAAAGTTTGCCCCTGTTCCTTAATGGAATGTTCATGAGCAAATTTTGCATATTGACCTTTCATTTGAGTCCCATATAGCCATGGTCGGCTAATGTGCCCATTTGGGTGTAGGCGACCTCCCATTACTTGGACCTAATGTTTTATGCCATATTTGTAATCTACTGCCTAATACTTTTCATTTGAGACCCATATTGACATGAACTTCGAATAAATCTGTTTAGAGGAGTTTTGGGGTTGGGGCCCGCTGGGTATTTGGACCCAAATTTTAATACCGTTTCTGGTCTCCAATACCTTTCATTTGATATTGTGCCCATCGGACCACTTTCGGATATCGGTGGTGTTTTTGGGGTTAGGGGGAGGGTCCATCCCCCTTCTGATATCTAAAAATTATATAGCCTATGTTTCCTTCCAGACAAACGTACACAATCTATGAAAATTTTAAGAAAATCGGTTCAGCCAGGTATCATATAGTCATAATGTTTTTAATGGCGTTATTGAGGGTTGGCGGGACTCCCTTTACTTCGATATGATTTTGCATGCCAGATTCGAAATCTACTCCCGAATACCTTTCATTTGAGCCCCATATTGAAATGAACGCCCAATATGTCTGTTTGAGGGAGTTTTGGGGTCGGGGCGCGGCCCGATTGATACTAAGACTCAAAATTTTAATACTATATTCGTATTCTACTCTCCAATACGTTTCATTTGATACCTATATTGTCCCGATCGGAACACTTTTGATTTTGGGTTGTGTATTTGGCATAAGGGGAGGGTCCATCCCCCTTCTGATATCGAAAAATTATAAAGCCTATGTTTCCTTCTAGACCAACCTACACATTAAGTGAAAATTTCGAAAATCTATTTTGCTGTTTGTTTGTTCCATATAGACTGAATATGGAACAAACAAACCGAGTCCCATATATCCGTGATTGGTTAATGTGTCCATTTTGGGCGTTTGTGTGGGTGTGGTGTCACCTTCTATACTTCGACATGAATTTGTATGCCAGATTCATTATCTACTACCGCATACTTTTCATTTGATACCCATATTGTCCTTATCGGTCCATTTTAGATTTTGGGTGGTGTTTTTGGGGTAACGGTATATTATAAAGCCTATTCCTAATTCCTGACCATATTCGTAATCTACTCCCGAATTCTTTTCATTTGAATCCCATATTGTCATGATCGTCAAATAAACCTATTTTAAGGGGTTTTGGGGCTGGGGCGGTCCCCAGGTACTTTGACCTAACTTTTATAATAAAACTCATACTCTACTTTTGAATACCTTTTATTTGAATCGCATATTGTCCCAAACGGTCTACTTTTATTTTTGGGAAGTACTATTGGTGTAAGGGGAGGGTCCCCCTCTTCTCGATATCGAAAAATAATACAGCCTATGTTTCCTTCCAAACCAACCTACACAATCTGAAAATTTCCATACAATCGGTTCAGCCGTTTTTGAGTCTATACGGAACAAACCGACATAAAAACAAACATACAAACAACCAAACCAACACAAATTGAACCTTATATATAAGATTTTGTCCGAAATTCATTTCTATAGGAAAATTTGTTAAAATTTCATTTCTATAGGAAATTTTGTCAAAATTTCATTTTTATAGGAAATTTTGTTAAAATTTTATTTCTATAGGAAATTTTGTCAAAATTTCATTTCTATAGGAAATTTTGTCAAAATGAAACCGTTTACAGGAAATATAATATGGACCACGCTCTTTTCGAATCTATTCAATTTGGAGCCCTAAGTATTAAAGAACCAAAGATATTGACAATTTTTGGAAAATTTTGGTCATTTATATACATGATGTCCCATTTTGCAGAGATAATGGCCCACTGTGGCCAACTGGGAAATAGTGGGCTGAAACCGTTTACAGGAAATATAATATGGACTACGCTTTTTCCGAATCTATTCAATTTGGAGCTCTAAGTATTAAAGAAACCAAGATATTGGCTATTTTTGGCAAATTTTGGTCATTTATATCTATGATGCCCCATTTTGCAGAAATAATGGCCAACTGTGGGCAACTGGGAAATAGTGGACTGAAACCGTTTACAGGAAATATAATATGGACCACGCTTTTTCCGAATCTATTAAATTTGGAGCCCTAAGTATTAAAGAAACCAAGATATTGGCCATTTTTGGCTAATTTTGGTCATTTATATCTATGATGCCCCATTTTGCAGAAATAATGGCCCACTGTGGGCAACTGGGAAATAGTGGACTGAAACCGTTTACAGGAAATATAATATGGACCACGCTCTTTCCGAATCTATTCAATTTGGAACCCTAAGTATTAAAGAAACCAAGATATTGGCCATTTTTTTTTGGCAAATTTTGGTCATTTATATCTATGATGCCCCATTTTTCAGAGATAATGGCTCACTGTGGCCAACTGGGAAAGAGTGGGCTGAAACCGTTTACAGGAAATATAATATGGACCACGCTCTTTCCGAATCTATTAAATTTGGAGCCCTAAGTATTAAAGAAACCAATATATTGGCCAATTTTTTGGCAAATTTTGGTCATTTATATCTATGATGCCCCATTTTCCAGAGATAATGGCCACTGTGGCCAACTGGGAAATAGTGGGCTGAAACCGTTTACAGGAAATATAACATGGACCACGCTCTTTGCGAATCTATTAAATTTGGAACCCTAAGTATTAAAGAAATCAAGATATTGGTCATTTTTGGCAATATTTGGTCATTTATATCTATGATGCCCCATTTTGCACAGATAATGGGCCACTGTGGCCAACTGGGAAATAGTGGGCTGAAACCGTTTACAGGAAATATAATATGGACCACGCTTTTTTCCGAATCTATTCAATTTGGAGCCCTAAGTATTAAAGAAATCAAGATATTGACCATTTTTGGCAAATTTTGGTCATTTATATATATGATGCCCCATTTTGCAGAGATAATGGCCACTGTGGCCAACTGGGAAATAGTGGGCTGAAACCGTTTACAGGAAATATAACATGGACCACGCTCTTTCCGAATCTATTAAATTTGGAACCCTAAGTATTAAAGAAATCAAGATATTGGCCATTTTTGGCAATATTTGGTCATTTTTATCTATGATGTCCCATTTTGCAGAGATAATGGCCCACTGTGGCCAACTGGGAAATAGTGGGCTGAAACCGTTTACAGGAAATATAATATGGACTACGCTTTTTCCGAATCTATTCAATTTGGAGCCCTAAGTATTAAAGAAACCAAGATATTGGCCATTTTTGGCAAATTTTGGTCATTTATATATATGATGCCCCATTTTGCAGAGATAATGGCCACTGTGGCCAACTGGGAATTAGTGGGCTGAAACCGTTTACAGGATTATAATATGGACCACGCTTTTTCCGAATCTATTCAATTTGGAGCCCTAAGTATTAAAGAAACCAAGATATTGGCAAATTTTGGTCATTTATATACATGATGCCCCATTTTGCAGAGATAATGGCCCACTGTGGCCAACTGGGAAATAGTGGGCTGAAACCGTTTACAGGAAATATAATATGGACCACGCTCTTTCCGAATCTATTCAATTTGGAGCCCTAAGGATTAAAGAAACCAAGATATTGGCAAATTTTGGTCATTTATATACATGATGCCCCATTTTGCTGAGATAATGGCCCACTGTGGCCAACTGGGAAATAGTGGGCTGAAACCGTTTACAGGAAATATAATATGGACCACGCTCTTTCTGAATCTATTAAATTTGGAACCCTAAGTATTAAAGAAACCAAGATATTGGCCATTTTTTTTGGCAAATTTTGGTCATTTATATCTATGATGCCCCATTTTTCAGAGATAATGGCTCACTGTGGCCAACTGGGAAAGAGTGGGCTGAAACCGTTTACAGGAAATATAATATGGACCACGCTCTTTCCGAATCTATTCAATTTGGAGCCCTAAGTATTAAAGAAACCAAGATATTGGCCATTTTTTTTGGCAAATTTTGGTCATTTATATCTATGATGCCCCATTTTGCAGAGATAATGGCCCACTGTGGCCAACTGGGAAATAGTGGGCTGAAACCGTTTACAGGAAATGTAATATGGACCACGCTCTTTCTGAATCTATTAAATTTGGAACCCTAAGTATTAAAGAAACCAAGATATTGGCCATTTTTTTGGCAAATTTTTGGTCATTTATATCTATGATGCCCCATTTTTCAGAGATAATGGCCCACTGTGGTCAACTGGGAAATAGTGGGCTAAAACCCGTTTACAGGAAGTATAATTGGACCTTTCCGAATATATTCAATTTAAAACTCTAAGTATTAAAGAAACCAAGATATTGACCATTTTTGGCAAATTTTGGTCATTTATATACATGATGCCCCATTTGCAAAGATAATGGCCCACTGTGGCCAACTGGGAAATAGTGGGCTGAAACCGTTTACAGGAAATATAATATGGACCACGCTCTTTCCGAATCTATTCAATTTGGTGCCATAAGTATTAAAGAAACCAAGATATTGGCCATTTTTTTTTGGCAAATTTTGGTCATTTATATCTATGATGCCCCATTTTTCAGAGATAATGGCTCACTGTGGCCAACTGGGAAAGAATGGGCTGAAACCGTTTACAGGAAACATAATATAGACCACGCTCTTTCCGAATCTATTAAATTTGGAGCCCTAAGTATTAAAGAAACCAAGATATTGACCATTTTTTGGCAAATTTTGGTCATTTATATCTATGATGCCCCATTTTGCAGAGATTATGGCCCACTGTGGCCAACTGGGAAATAGTGGGCTGAAACCGTTTACAGGAAATGTAATATGGACCACGCTCTTTTCGAATCTATTCAATTTAGAGCCCTAAGTATTAAAGAAACCAAGATATTGGCCATTTTTGCCAAATTTTGGTCATTTATATCTATGATGCCCCATTTTGCAGAGATAATGGCCCACTGTGGCCAACTGGGAAATAGTGGGCTGAAACCGTTTACAGGAAATATAATATGGACCACGCTCTTTCCGAATCTATTCAATTTGGAGCCCTAAGTATTAAATAAACCAAGATATTGGCCATTTTTTTGGCAAATTTTGGTCATTTATATCTATGATGCCCCATTTTTCAGAGATAATGGCTCACTGTGGCCAACTGGGAAAGAATGGGCTGAAACCGTTTACAGGAAATATAATATAGACCACGCTCTTTCCGAATCTATTAAATTTGGAGCCCTAAGTATTAAAGAAACCAAGATATTGACCATTTTTTGGCAAATTTTGGTCATTTATATCTATGATGCCCCATTTTGCAGAGATTATGGCCCACTGTGGCCAACTGGGAAATAGTGGGCTGAAACCGTTTACAGGAAATATAATATAGACCACGCTCTTTCCGAATCTATTCAATTTGGTGCCATAAGTATTAAAGAAACCAAGATATTGACCATTTATGGCAAATTTTGGTAATTTTTATATATGATGCCCCATTTTTCCAGGATAATGACCCACTGTGGCCAACTGGGAAATAGTGGGCTGAAACCGTTTACAGGAAATATAATATGGACCACGCTCTTTTCGAATCTATTCAATTTGGAGCCCTAAGTATTAAAGAAACCAAGATATTGACCATTTATGGCAAATTTTGGTAATTTTTATATATGATGCCCCATTTTTCCAGGATAATGACCCACTGTGGCCAACTGGGAAATAGTGGGCTGAAACCGTTTACAGGAAATATAATATGGACCACGCTCTTTCTGAATCTATTAAATTTGGAACCCTAAGTATTAAAGAAACCAAGATATTGGCAATTTTTTTGGCAAATTTTGGTCATTTATATCTATGATGCCCCATTTTGCAGAGATTATGGCCCACTGTGGCCAACTGGGAAATAGTGGGCTGAAACCGTTTACAGGAAATATAATATGGACCACGCTCTTTCCGAATCTATTAAATTTGGAGCCCTAAGTATTAAAGAAACCAAGATATTGGCCATTTTTGGCAAATTTTGTTCATTTATATCTATGATGCCCCATTTTTCAGAGATAATGGCTCACTGTGGCCAACTGGGAAAGAGTGGGCTGAAACCGTTTACAGGAAATATAATATGGACCACGCTCTTTCCGAATCTATTAAATTTGGAGCCCCAATTATTAAAGAAACCAAGATATTGGCCATTTTTGGCAAATTTTGGTCATTTATATCTATGATGTCCCATTTTGCAGAGATAATGGCCCACTGTGGGCAACTGGGAAATAGTGGGCGAAACCATTATCTCTGCAAAATGGGGCATCATAGATATAAATGACCAAAATTTGCCAAAAATGGGCA